>NW_015388629.1:20552-37285 GCF_001527695.2 Protobothrops mucrosquamatus | reverse complement strand
TTTCTGTAGAGATGTAGTTATTTCTTACATATAGAGCAACTCCACCTCCTCTTTTATTTGGTCTGTTTCTTTTAAATAATTTAAATCCCTCTAGCTGTGTGTTCCATTTGTGGGTTTCATCCCACCATGTTTCCGTAATGGCAACAATATCATATCTGCCCTCATTAACCTGAATTTCTAGTTCACCCTGTTTGCTGTTTATACTCTGTGCATTGGTGTATAGACATTTGAGTCCTTTATGACTGACCCTGTGTTTACTTTCTACGTAACCTGTGTGGTGCCTGAGTTCCCCTATTGTCTTACTACCTATTTGGTTAGTACACTTTGTGTGACACTCACTATTAGAAGCTTGATTTTGCTTGACAGCAAGGTTGATATTCTTGTCCGCACACACATCTATGTTACATGCACTGATAGCTCTATAGTTTTTAGATTGCCGGGGACAGGGATGTTCTGTATCAGTTAACTCACTGTCCCTGCTGTTTAGTTTAAATATTCCTCCAGAAAATCTGTGAATTTATAGCCAAGTAACTCAGTCCCTTTCTTTGATGGATGTAGACCATCTCTTTTGTACATTTTTTCATTGGACCAGCTACAGATATCGTGACTAATATATCCAAACACTTCCCCTTTACACCACTCCTTTAGCCACATATTGAATTGTGCTATACGCTGGCCTTTTCCATTTTGCTCCTTATATACTGGTAAAACTTCTGAAAAAGTAAGCCTACAGCCTGTTCTGCTAAGTTCCTGCCCCAAGCTCTGGAAATCATTCTGCACAGAAAGTACATCTTTTTGGGACAGATCGTTAGTGCCAAGATGTACAATAGCCTCCACATCACAGTCCTTGCTGGCATTCTTGATTATTTTAGAAATACGCTTCTTGTCCCTACTGGCAGTAGCACCTGGAAGTTATCTGACCTCTTTTGAAACCTCTGTGTCCTTTCCTAAATTTACATCCCTTATAATTGAATCACCTACCAGAAGGTGGCTTCTCTTTTTGGATGCCTTTTTGTTCTTGCATGACTGATGTGTAATACCTGATTCACGCTTCTCCCTGTCAAAAACAAGTTCTTCATCTCGGACCACGATCCGAGTTGGAAGGGACCCTGGAGGTCATCTAGTCCAACCCCCTGCTCAGGCAGGAAACCCTACACCATTTCGGACAAATGGCTGTCCGGTCTCTTCTTAAAAACTTCCAGTGTTGGAGCATTCACCGCTTCTGGAGGCAGGTTGTTCAACTGGTTAATTGTTCTAACTGTCAGGAAGTTTCTCCTTAGTTCTAGGTTGCTTCTCTCCTTGATTAGTTTCCATCCATTGCTTCTTGTCCTGCCTTCAGGCGCTTTGGAGAATAGCTTGACTCCCTCTTCTTTGTGGCAGCCCCTGAGATATTGGAACACTGCTATCATGTCCCCCCTGGTCCTTCTCTTCATTAAACTAGACATACCCAATTCCAGCAACCGTTCCTTATATGTTTTAGTCTCCAGTCCCCTAATCATCTTTGTTGCTCTACTCTGTTGAGAAAGATCTCAGAGTTGTAGAAAAAATGTAGCACCACTGGTTTTGACCTACGTCATAAGGTTCACACCGGAATGGTTCCGTAACATTTCACCATAATTATGAAGTGCACTAGAACTAAGATAGGGAGACAATTACGTCGGGTCGTGACACAACCGAAAAAACCGTCGACGTCGTGTGACGACCGAGTATATTAAGTTTCACTTTCTCTATAGAATTCTGTATAGATGATTCTTTGGTTGAAGTCATAGTTTGAGTTTGCATATCCAGACTTATACAGAGAGTATGGATAATCGTTTTTAACATACAAAGAATTTGTTCCTGTTCTTCCTCTGTAGGAGAAATCCATTCCTGTTCTTCCATTGTAGTATATTCATTCACCAACAAACAGCAACAGAAAAAATGGCGCGCAGGCCTTTTATAGTGTCCTTTCAAAGGCCAGCGTCAGTCAATGAATGCAAGGCTGGAGACAGCCAGTCTGGTCCCGGGCAGATTTTGGTCTGCCCAGTACCATTTGCAGCAGGCTCAGGACATAACACCCCTCCCCCCTGGATGAAACAATAATACCTTATGGTATAGCAGCACAAATACATGTGTTCAATGGACTGGATGTTAATGTGAAGCACAAATTGCCTGCACACAGGCAGAGCCCTCTTACATTTATAATTATTCAAAGAAAAAAAAATACAACAAAATAATATGCTGGTTATAACACCCCTTTACTGAATGTTTGTTCTGCATTTGTTTAAGGACTAGTAAGGTTCCCTTGACTTGCCAGAAACCTCACATAGTCCCCAAGATGTTTGGGTGGGCCCTTGGCCCGCTGTGATCTTCTGATGGCTGGTGGGTGCGCCTGGCTTGCCAGCTCGCCTGCCAGGCTAGGCAGACCAGGACTTTGATGCCCCAAAGACCCAGGTGACCCACCCAGCTGCTGACTGGCTGGATCCTCTGAATCCAAGCCAGGGTTCCTTGGGGGGTGGAATTCCCCAAGTCCAGTGGTGGGGTGGAATTCCCCAAATCCACAATGGACTCCTCTTGGGAGCACTGTCCCTCGAGCCCAAGACCAGCAGCTGAAGTGGCCTGAGTGGCTGATGAGCCCCAGTAACCCATGGCCCCTGTGTATGTGCCGGAGGTGCCAGAGTCAGGAGCCGCCTCCATGGCAAACCCCCTTCCTGGAGACTCCCTGTTTGGAGCACTTACTGAACTGGAATGACCCCCTTTCTGGAGCACTAGCTGAAGTGTGGGATGACTCCCTCTCTAGAGCAATAGCTGAAACCGGTGGAAGTCTGGTTGGTCGAAGAGACTGTGGTCCACAATCGTAATTGTGGTCCTCCCCCCCCCCTGAGAGCAGAGCCAGGAGCCAGAAGAGTTGCTGGGCAGCCTCCAGCGCAGTTGGTCTATGTGCCGTCGGATGACGCGCCCATCGTCCAAGGCCACTTCGTATGACAGCGGCCCAGAGACCTTGCATACCACTGCTGTGACCCAGAGATGTCCAGGACCATAGTTCCTTGCCCAGACTGGATCACCCACCTGTAGTCTCCTAGGTGCCCGCGGCTGTGACACCTGTGAAGCCAGCCGGTCTGGGTGCAACCTATCCAGTTTCATGATGAGGCGGTGACCCCAGCGGAGTTCTGCTGGGCTCTTTCCTGTGACTGTGCAAGGTGTAGTGCGTTGTGCAAGAAGGAAATCAGCTAACCTGTGATGCCAGCTGCCATATGTGAGTCTCTTGAGAGCATCTTTGATAGTGCGCACCATCCTCTCAGCCTGGCCCTTGGAAGATGGGTGGAATGGAGCTGAAGTTGCATGCCGGATCAAGTTGGCCTGTAGAAAAGCCTGGAACTCAAAAGAGGTAAATTGGGGACCGTTATCTGAGACCAGGACATCTGGAAGTCCATGAGAAGCAAAGATTCCTCTCAACACCTGGATAGTCCTGGCAGTAGTAGTGGAGGAAACAGGCACAACCTCTAGCCACTTGGAAAGGCTGTCAACGAGGAGAAGGAAGAATTGCCCCTGAAAGGGCCCAGCGTAATCTATATGTATCCTTGACCAAGGGGCTTGTGTTTCCTCCCACTTATGTACAGGGGCCTGAGGCATTTCAGGCCTTGACTGTTGGCACACTTGGCACCCGTGCACCTGGGTCTCGATGGCTTTATCGAGCCCAGGCCACCAGAGATGGCTGCGCGCAAGCACTTTCATCAAGATTCTAGACCTAAATGAGGCTGGGATGACTACCCTACTACCCCATAACAGGCAACCCTTGAAAGTGGAAAGCTCGTGCTTCCTTTGCCAGAAGCTTTGAAACTCAGTATCTGGACACGTGTCAGGCCATCCTGACAACACCCATGTCAGCACGCGTGTAAGCGTGTGATCAGTGGCAGTTTCTGCAGCCATGTCCCTAGCATTGAGGGGAGATTCAGGCAACTCCTGAATGGAAAGAATGTTAATAGCAGGAGCAGGATCTGCCTCTATCTGTTTTAGAGGTAATCTGCTGAGGCCATCTGCATGGCCCATTTCTTTTCCAGGTTTGTGAATTAAGGTGTAATCGTATGTTGATAGGAAAATTGACCATCTCAGCATTCGAGGAGATATTATGTGAGGGGTTTGCTTGTTTGTTGTAAACAAACCCAGCAGAGGCTTATGGTCTGTGTAGACCGTGAAGTGGCAGCCATATAAGAAATCATGAAATTTCTTTATGCCAGCCACTATGGCCAAGGCTTCTCTGTCAATCTGAGCGTAATTACGTTCTGCAGATGACAGAGTCCTTGAGTAGTAGGCAACAGGGACTTGTGTCCCATCAGCCTTCAGGTGACTGAGTACTGCTCCCACCCCATATGGGGATGCATCACATGCGATGCACACTGGCAATTGATCATTGAAATGCGCTAAGACCACATTTGAAGAGAGCAAGGCCTTAACCTCATTGAAACTCCTTTCATGGACCTTAGTCCACTGCCATGGAGCCTGTTTATCCAAGAGCCGGTGTAACGGCTCAGCCGCTGCAGCCTTGTGGGGAAGGAATGCGTGATAGAAATTTAAGAGTTCCAGGAAAGCCTGAAGCTCGCTTTTGGACTTGGGACTTGGGGCTTGCTTAATTGCTTGAAGCTTGGATTCAGCAGGATGGATGCCTTGAGCATCAATTCTGAAGCCTAAGAATTCAGTGGAAGTGACTCCAATTTTACATTTATTCTTGCTTCAGTTTCAGACCCATTTGGCGGAAACGAAGCAAGACAGCCCTTAACCTTTCAGCTAAGTTTAGAGATGACTCCCCAGCAATTAGGATGTCATCGAAGTAGGGACAGACCCCAGGAATACCATGGAGCGTGCGCTCCATTACACTTTGGAAGATGCCAGGGGCTACATTAACCCCAAACTGCAGTCTTTTGACCTTAAAGGCTCCTCTGTGTGTTACGATTGTTTGAGCCTCAGCTGTTGCCGCATCAACAGGTAACTGTTGGTAGGCCTGTGCCAAATCAAGTTTTGCAAAAATTCGCCCACCCTTGAGGGAGGCCAGAATGTGGCTTACCACAGGCACTGGATATGCATGTTGTTACAGCGCTTTGTTCAATGTGCATTTATAGTCTGCGCAAATTCGGACTTCTCCATT
The DNA here is from genome assembly GCF_001527695.2 of Protobothrops mucrosquamatus. Classification (NCBI taxonomy): domain Eukaryota; kingdom Metazoa; phylum Chordata; class Lepidosauria; order Squamata; family Viperidae; genus Protobothrops; species Protobothrops mucrosquamatus. Next base: position 32,163 of record NW_015388629.1, on the reverse strand, counting down.
AGCCTTTAGAGGCGTTACAATGGGGGTTTCCCATGGACTAGAGTCCACAGGTTCTAAGATGCCCTGCTGGAGCAGCTTGTCCAGCTCTGCATCAATTTTGCTTTTGAGAGCAAAAGGCACCCTTCTAGGCTTAATCCTAATAGGTGTTATAGCTGGGTCTAAGCGTAGAGCAATGGGAGGAGGGCCCTTGTATGACCCACGTTCTGTGCTAAACACATCAGCAAACTCCTTGCAGACTTCTGCAAGGCCTAACGTTTGCAGGCTGTGTAGCCCAGTCACTTGGATTCCAAGGGCCTCGAACCAATCCAGTCCAATGAGACTTGTGCGATCACCTCCAACTACCACCACATCTAGTAGGCCTTCAAAAGCCTTATGCTGCACTTTGAGCATAGCCTCCCCTTTCACACTGACTTTGGAATTCTGGAAGTCGGTGAGAATTAAGTTCGATGGCCTGAGTTTGACTCGAAGGCCACTATTGCTGCAAATCCTTTTGAAGGTGTCATGTGAAATGATCGATAGAGCGGACCCTTTGTCCAACTCCATTGACAAGGGAACCCCTTGCAACTTCATGTCAATTCGAAGCTTTTTTTTTAAGGGGCTTGTGTGTCCCTGTCCTCAAAATGCTCCTGCGCAATGCGCAGAAACCCACCCTGTGTTGGCTGGGGACGCTGGTACCTTTCTGAAGCAATTCTTCCCGATGTTGAACCTTCTGGCGACCCAAACAGACGGAGGCAATGTGGCCTTGCCTTCCACATGCCTGGCAAATGGCGGAACGGAATCTGCAGTCAGCGCGCTTGTGGCATCCTCCACACCCGAAACACTGAGGAGATGCTGGGGCCTTGTCTGGACGCTCCTTCGGCCTTCTCTCTGCTGGCTGGTGTAGCCTGTCCACCTCCTCTTCAGGATCCTGTTCTGGATCTTCTCGAGTGACCTCTTGATGGACGGTCATGGTGGCTGGAGGGTTTCTGGCGAGTCGCAAAACCTTCACAGCGCTGCCTGCTGCTTCTTCAGCCGCAACCTCTCTCAAGGCATCTTGAACGAAACATCTTCCTTGGCGAAGATCTTCTGTTGCAGCTCACGACTTCTTAGGCCACAAACGAAATGATCCCACACCTCTCTTCCAGGTCCTTGAATTCACAAGGCCTCGTTGCTTGCCTGAAGGCAGCAATAAATTCCGTGGCAGACTCACCAGGCCTCTGGTCCCTCTGGTCGAACGCGTGTCGCCAAGCAATCACAGAAAGTTTAGGCTGGAAATGTTCCTTAAGCATTTTCTTCAAGTCTGCATAAGTCACTGATCCAAAAGTGCAGGGGCCACCAGATTATTGCTATGTCAAATGTTTCTTGTCCACAGACACACAGCAGGGTTGCCGCTTTAAGGCTGTCTTCCCTTATCTGATTGACCCTAAAGTAATTCTCCGCCCTCCCCACGTAGGAATTCCAGCGTTCCGGGTGGGAAACATCAAAGTCAGACAACTGGCCAATTTTAGACATCTTAAGCCTTTACAACCCTCGTTAATGCTTTTGCTGCAAGCCTTGTATTTGGGGAAGGGGTCTGTTTGCCAAGCTCACCTCCAGCGATGCTGTACTGGGAGGCAGAGTCGCAATGCTGGACGCCGACTTCCCAGGGCTTCAGGACCTTCTTTGTGAGTTTTTTTGTTGTTTATCTTGCTTGCAGCGATCCCATTCTTTTGTTGTTTATCTTGCTTGCAGCGATCCCATCCTCGTCGCCAATGTTAGATTCGCAGGTTGGAGGCATTAAGAGAAGACGCATAGTATAACAACAAGTCTTCTTTATTGTTCTCTTCCATAACCAGCAAGAGCAAAAACGGCGCACAGGCCTTTTATAGTGTCCTAGACCCGGACAGTGTCAGCCAATGAAAACCAGGCTGTTTTCGTGCATTGCGCATGTGCGCAAGGCTGCAGACAGTCAGTCTGGTCCCGGGCAGCTTTTGGTCTGCCCGGGACCATTTGCAACATTTCTGAGCCTGCTGAATGCTTCAGCAGGCTCAGGACATAACAATTAGTGTTTTGGCATTTTAGAACTTCAGGATTATTGCTATTATGATTTTATGTTATATCTGTTTATCTGCTGTTTAGATGGGTTTTAGTGTTTTATATTGCTTATAGATTTTTGACTGTGCATTGTTTGATGAATCCTCTAATCTGCTGGTGCAAAATAATAATAATTCCCAATTTTGATTACAGAATGCACAGAACAGTCACTCCCTAATGAATTACCTGAAGGACTGAAATTAGAAAAAGTTTTTGATCTGAGACAACAGGAAGTATTGCATGTCAAGGAAGTGCAAGAATACTTGGGAGTCCTTTTGGATAAGTTGAGGAAGGTTCAGTGCCATTTAAAAGGTATATTTTTTAAATGACGATCATTTTAAAATCAGTGTTTATAGTTTCTTCTGCAAATTGCTATTTGATACTTCTTTGCAGTTATTTTTAATATCCTAAAATATATGGAAGGATGAATGGGAAAGCAGCTGAAAATTCTAAGACGAGATAAATGGAATAATACAGATATGAAAACACAAACTCTTTAGATTGGTGCTGTAAAATGAATCTTTGGGCAGGTTATATCAAATGCTTAAATGAATTGAAAATTACTATGCTCCAACTTATATTTTCCCCCTTTTTAAAGTTGATTTCACTGAAGTGGAACAAAAGTACATCGGAAAACTGTCACTGAAAACTTTGGCTGCTGTTGTGAAAGTGAGAAAACCCACTTCATGCAGTGATGATGGAATAGAGACCTCTCTCCATTTGAGTGAAGAGCTGAAAGTTGTATCTAAATGTGTGTATGATTATAAAGATAACCACATTTTCCTGCATTGCTGGGAGCAGGCAGCCAAGTGGCTGATGAACAACATGGAGGATTCAGACACTGAACAAACTCTAGATATGGAGGAAGTGTATGATTGCTTATTTAATCCTTGTTACAAGGAGTTCCAAAGGATTTATGACAGCTTGAAATTGGGAGACCTCACATTTGCTGAAGTGAATGTTCTCTTCAAAGATTTTAATAATCATTATGAAGAACTCAGACGTGATTTCCAAAGTATGTGCCAACTGCAGTATCAAGATAATGGAGAATGGATAGATGAACGGATCCAGCAGATCCAACAGTATCATGAATTGGATTTGGCATTGGATTCTGCTAAAGTTATCGACAAAGTCAAGGAAGTTTTGAAACTTACTGGTAATTTCTGTGTCCTGCAACAATTGCTGAACTTAGTAAGTACATCTCTTTAACTTGCCATTCAAAAGATAGTCCAGTAAGCGAAAAGTTTCAGTCTCATAAAATTATAAAAGTGTGATATGTAGTGGTTACATGCTCTACTGATATGGCCCTTGAACTGTTGGAAATTACAAACCTCTACTGTATTCCTACATTTCCTAAAAGGAATTATATTTAGGGGAAAAAGAGTCAGTTCTGTGAATCTCTAAGACCAAAGGGATAAAAAAAAATTAGAAGTCTGTGGAACAAAGGGGGGAGGGAATTTGTGTGTTCTTAACATGCAGTCTTCTTATTATATGTAATTTATTCTTCAGACAATTGAATTCCAGTCCTTTCAAGAAGAAAAGCTTTCTTCTATGAGCTCTTCATTGATGGATGCTAAGAAACTGCTGCAAGATATTACTGAAAATCGTCTCCTGTGCCTTCAAGAGCTAGCACTTAGGAAGGAGTTCGTTAACTGGGTCAAAGAGGCTTTGGAAGGTAGAACTGATATATCTCTGTTGTTTCCCCAAGGAAAGTTTTCATTTGCATGTACAATGAGGAACATATACTTGAATGTGTGTTTCCTTTCTGTACTGTTACCCATCCAGAGATAAAGCATGAATTAAACCTTGACAAATAGAACATCTAGATCAGAGTTCCCCAAACTTTGGGCACCAGGACCTGGTTCTGTGGAGAGAGGTTTTTCCACAGACCAGAGGGTGCGTGGTTTTGTGTGCTGCCGGCAGTCTATGGATGGGGCTTTGTGTGGACCGGTTGCTGGCATGCCGCGGCCCGGTACTGGTCCATGGATTGGGGGTTGGGGACCCCTGATCTCGATGCACAATCCTGTGTAATCAAACAAAGTCACACATATGCTATTGTTAATAAATGCCGTAGGAAAAGGTAAAGATTAAAGAAATGTTTTCCCTTCAGATTCCTGTGTAAGAGGAATTCAGGTATGAGGCAATGATACTTATAGCTTAGGTCTCCTTGCCCTGCCAGAATGAGGAACTGGCTTTTAAGAAGGAGCTAGGCTATCTTAGTATCATTGAGGACTCAAATGCAGAAGTGTTATATCACAAGGCTGAAAGAATGGAATGAGAAGGAGAAAAGCGAGCAGAGCAAAACCCAGAGGTTTTGGAGGTACAGTGGGGAACAAGAGGCCATTGGTGATAGCAGCAGCAGCAGCAACAACAACAGAAAGATCAATGTTGGGGGTGGGGCAGAGAGACATTAAATGGTGTGGTGATGACAGGATCACTACAGGAGCCAGCAGCAGATTAATATTGAGTGGTAGCTAATAGACATGGGGAGTGTTGATGTAGGCAGCTGAGGAAGCTGAAAAGATGCCAACGTGAGCCCAAGATATTGGCATCCAGGATGGGGCTGCCTAAAGCACCAGCCATTGGAGCCTGAGATGTTGCGAGATACCCCAGAGAATCCCAGGGTGCTGGTAACAACCAGACAGAGGCCAGTAGGTATGATGTAGCAGCCTAGGAAAAAAGTCTGCTCACATTTCAAAACTTCTACCAAGCCACAAAGCCAAGAACCTGTTCCCAACCCAAAGTCTAAGTGCAGCAATATAATACTAACTGGGCATGCAGACAACTGTGTTGTGATTTGGCCGATCTGAATAAAGATAATGGAAGAGTAATGAGTAAGACATTGTAAGAAAGATGGAACTAAGACATGGGATAAAGTAAGATAAAATCTATAATTAGATGAATGCTGGAAAAGAGTAATTCTGAATCAAAGTGAAGGTTATAGCTATAGCTTGTCTGTAAAGTGATAATTATAAAAATAGACAGGAATAGGCTACCCCTGGTCAGTCTAGTAATAGCAATGGCACTTAGACTTATATACTGCTTCATAGTGCTTTACAGCCCTCTCTGAGCTGTTTACAGAGTCAGCATATTGCTCCCAATATGGGTGCAGTCTGGATCCTCATTCTACTGACGTTGGAAAGATGGAAGGCTGAGTCAACCTTGAGCTGGTCAGGATCGAATTCCTGGAGTGAGCAGTGAGTTAGCTTGCAATACGGCATTCTAACCACAGTCTAGTACACTGCATCCTGACCCTCCTTTCAGCTGGTAGCAGTGGCACTCTAGCTTTAGGCCAACTCAACACTGATCTGCTCTCCTTAAGTGTGTTAGAAAGTGGTAAAATACTTCTGATTTTTCTGACTTCTCTGTATTTGAAAATTATTTCTCAATTAAGCAGCAAAATGTTCATACGGTATATTTCACATAGCTTGTTAGTATTGAGAGGCCTATTTCAGTAGTTGATCTTGTGACTTTTTTCATGTTTGTAAAGAATTAATGAAGATGACCTGGGATGAGCTTGTTCTCTGCATGGTGATCTTCATGTATCCTCATATTCATGCAGACAGCAAACAAAATAGTTTGTACTTTTCCTTAGAAATAAGGAGGAAGGAACAAGGGTCAGTTTGATTCCCTTAGGACAGTGGTGGTGAACCAATGGCATGCGTGCCAGAGGCAGCACTCAGAGCCCTCTCTGTGGGCACGCACGCCATGCCCTGGAGATGGCAACCGTCCCTCTTCAACCAGCCGCCCGCTAACTTGCCGAGGTCCCACATGGCCGGATGCATCCCAGCACCCATGCGCTCGCTGCCCTCTGTGTGCAGGGGCTGATGGTGTCAAGCAGCAGCCGTCCCGGCCCCTGCCTCATCTTGCCCTGTGACAATGGCATCCCCGCCCTGCCTCGCCTCACCCTGCAGGACGAGCCTCCTGCCCATCACCCCACCTGCCAGAGACCCCCTGGATCTCCCCCAACCCTGGCCTCCACAGGCATTCCTCCCCACGAGCAACATCGAGGTGATCACGCCCACCTTGGCCACACCCACCCAGTCTGCCATGACCACCACAGCCACGCCCACCCAGTGGACCACGCCCACCTGGCACCCGGCGATAAATAAGTGGGTTTTGGGTTGCAGTTTGGGCACTCGGTCTCTAAAAGGTTCGCCATCACTGTCTTAGGAAAACTCCCAAAGGAGAAGGAAAAGGCTGCAGATGGGCTAGTATCAATATCAGACCACTCTACTACAGTATAATGGTGAGTTAAAGCACCATCAGAGAGGATTCTGGGGAAAATAATTTGAATAATGGAGAAGGTGGCTATCAGGTAAAGATGGGAAGATGGCTAAAATGGCTGCTGAACCTGGACTGTCATTTATTGGCTTCAGATTGGTTAATAAACCTGAAATGGACTGAAGGCTTCCCCCTAATTTGGATTTATGGTTGCTGAGAAAGATTGGGACAAGACTTACCAAAGTTTTGAGGGGGGAGGACTGGGGAAAAGAGAGATGAAGGGGAACAACATGATGGGGGACATAGCTAGATGACCCTGGGGTGCGCCTGAGAATGAAGATAAATGAAACAAAATCATGCGTGCTAGAGAATAACCAGCCAGTCATCTGCCATTTCATCAACCTGAAAGTGAAAGGGATCTAGTAATCCCTGGGAGCTTCTGCTTGCTAATCAATTTAGGAAGCCTTTTTCTTGAACCTAAAAGAATAGAACTAGTAATTATAATCTGAGTGAGGTGGGTTTTCATCAACCTAAAGCTTCTTGTGAAAGTGAGGAGCAGCTATCTATGTAAGTGTATTGCTGCCTTTTAATTTTTTTAATATAGTAATTATTTACTGCTCCAATTGAAATTTACTACATGTTCTTACATACTTTATTTACACAAATCAAGCTAAAGTGTATATTTAAGGTATAAATAATGATGCAAAATACAAACAGAAAAAAAAACCACCCTACATCACAGGTGTCAAACTTGATCGCGTATCGTGAGGTAACATGACTTTTTTTGCCTTTGCAGAGCCAGGATGGGTGTGTCCTGCGCATAAAGTTTGACATGCCTGTCCTACATTAATTAAACTCCAGATTACAATTACACTTGTTTTCCATTGCTTTCTTATTTAAATCCAAAACTTAGCACATTATTTAGTTTAATCATAATAATGATAAAACTTCAGGATCATTTGCCTTGCTTTATCTGGAAAAAAACTAATGTTTTAGGGAACTTTGGAATGTTCTATTTCTCCTCTACAATGTCCCAACAATTTTATATTAGTTAATTCTCTATTTAGAAGCAAAACCATTTAAAGTTCAGAGGACTAATTTCTTAAAATTGTTGAATCACANGTTTGTTTTTGTATAAAAAAACAAAAAATGCAATTATAAGCCATCCTAGAAAGCACTTCAATACATCCAGGGAAGCCATTCATAGAATATAAATTTCCTTTTTACCTCACAAAGTGCTTTCTTCCTTTCCGTTAGACAAAAATGAGCTGAAAGTGTTTGTGGAGCTGGCTTCAATATCTGCAGGAGAGAATGACATGGAAGTGGATCGTGTGGCTTGTTTCCATGATGCTGTGTTTGGCTACTCTTCCCTGCTGTATGATTTAAAGCAAGAGGCAGGATTTAAGGAATTCATGAAGTGTTTGGAGAATATATGGAAAGCTCTGGAAAGTGATCACAACCTTCCTGAGAAGCTGGTAATTACTGTAGCAGCCTTGTATCTTTCCATTACTCCCGTTTAAATGGCTGTGCATTTGATAAAGATGCTTTATGCTTATAGCATATTAATTAGTAAAAATATTCTTTGAACCTGAAGTCTACAAACCACTTAGGTGCTCTGCATTCAAAGAGAAACACGGAATTATGTTTTTCCACATGAAGTCCAGTTTGCATATTATGTCAGTTGGCGATTTTAGTGAAATTAAACTTAGGTAAAATATGCTTGAAAGCCCAGAAAACAGTGGGGTAGAAATTTTAGAATGTCTGCTTCAATTTTGTCTATTTTACCTGACTTAAGAAAGATACAAGCTAATGGGAATATTCCTTCTCATATCTTCACCCTATAGCGTGATTCTGCAAGATACTTGGATTGGTTAAAAACTATCAAAGAGAGTCATGGCTCTGTGGAGTTGTCTTCTATATCCCTGGCAACCAGAATCAATGAGAAAGGAATCTACAGAATTAAGGCCCCAGTGGAGGGACAGGTCTGTTTTTTTTTTATTTTCTGCTAATTTCCACAAAACTGTTTTTAAATGTTCTTTGTGCATTTAATTTGTTTGCCTCTACTGCTGAACCAGCTCTATCTAGGTGGTGTAAAATAAAATAAGGATTAAACACCGAAATACAGTAATATATGAAAAGGATATTATTGCATATCAGCTCCCCAAAAAGATATTCATGCAATTTTTACCCTCATTAACATTTTAAATTGCACTTCAACTATATTACAATCACGTTTAAGCATACTTGTTAATAAACTGCTTTCTTTATGAGTGTCTAATGTTTACTGAATTAATACATTTTAAAAATGGGCAGTCTTCATTATGTCCTTGTATATATTATGTTTTGTTGTAAGGTTTGCCTGGACACTATTCTGGACCTGACCATCCAAGAAAGTCATGGGGACCAAGAGAATCGGACGTATTCTCTGGAAGAGCTTCAAGAACTGATGAACAAGTTGATGTTGATGTCTGGAAAAGAAGAACAAAGTGCACAAGTGGAGAAATTTTCTGAAGTAAGCTTCCTGAAGCAGCCTAATGCTAATTAAGAGGAATTGATGGTTTTATATACCCAAAGTATTTAAAATAGATATATTTTGTATATAAAGATTATTGCTTATTGCTCAATTGTAATAGCTATTACAATAGCTGTAATTGTAATGGTCAGGATGTTTCTTTGGGGAAAATGGGATTGTTTCATCTCTTTGTGATATTATATATATCTCATATTAGACTTTTGGATGGTAAAGCACACAGACACACAATTTGTAATCATTTCTAATAATAGTAAAATTGTTTCATTGCTACTACAGTGATTCAGTATTGTAATATCACAATGATCCCACTCTCATAGTCAGACATGGGCCTATGTCTTATTTTTTTGGCCCTTTCCTGGATCTCTCATGCTTCCACAGTTTTATACGCTTTTCCGTCTATTCACATATCTTCCCCCCATTTACAGCAGCAAATATACTCTTAATGGTTTCTCATACCTTATTTATGAGCTTATTTGTTAGAGCATACAATGGGCAGGACTTGGGAGCTGCACAGATAATGCCTATGGATTGCATATCTGTATTCTAAATAATCAAAAGTGTATACTAGGTTGTTTAATAATGATTTGGATTCAATCTACTGTTGTGTTTTTGTGTTGTATTCTTCACTCAGGTATTTTCCAACATTCAGAGATTCGCATTGTCCTTCATGAACCTTTATTCTGCTGGAAACATGCTTTTCCGAAACTGGATTGCTAACATATATTGCTCACCTGAGAGTCTGTTTTGCATTAATATGAACTTTAATTTAAATTCCATCTGTGGCTTTTGTGGAAGTGGAGATGTGGCAAAGGTTCTGCCAGCCATGTGCAGGAAGATGGAGAGTTTTCTGGAGAGGTGGAATCAGTTCATGTCTGAGAAGCGATCCCAGTATTTTTATCTGAATTATTACATGGCTGAACAGCTTGTATATTTATGCAAGGAGCTTGGTTCGGGGAAACCCAGTGAGTCTGCCTTAATGATGCTGTCTTTCATAAAACACAACTGCAGTAGCCAAGATATTGAAGAAGTCTTCAAACTAGTGGTATCTGAAATACCAAAGAGTTTTGATGTAACATATGGACACCAGGCAAGTAGAAGAGAAGTGACTGAACACCTGGAGGAAATCTGGGGTTCCTACATGGAGAACATGGGTTTATTTCTTCCACACTGCTTTGATTTTGAAACTCTTGGTAGATTCCTATCTACTTTGGCAGATTTAGAAAGAAGGAATGTTGAGCGAATGTTACCACAAGGTCTTCATTCTAGGCAGCCCAACCTCATTCTTTGCCATCGTTCTGACATTTTGGTTTCTACAATTTCCATCTACATGAACAATCCAGAAGAGACACTACCCTCTTATGATGAAGTCTTATTGTGTACACCACAAACCAGTTTCGAGCAAGTGGAATTGTTTATGAGGCGATGCCTTACTCCAAACAAGAAAGAAAAGAAGATTTATACCTTACTCTTTGCAGATGAGTTGAGTAACGATGTTGGCTATAAGTTAGAGGAACTATACCAAAACCTACGTTTAAAACATACCAGTGACTATCAATTAGTGATGTTCTGCAACTGTGAGAGAGAAGACCGCTATATCCCCTCTGTTTTTAGTAATTTTATCATTCACATGACCCCTCTTCGGCCCCCAAAAGACATCCAAAGTTACCTTGGGAAGCATTGCAAAGCCACTGCGCTTGGAAATCCATCAACTTCCATATTCAAGAATAACATGTGTGTTGGGATTGTATCTTCTGAAAGAGCTGGAATGGGTGAGAAAACCAAGTTCAAGCAACCTCCGATCTTGGATATATAATCATAGTTTAGCAAGAAAATAATCTATATTAGCGTAGTAGTTAATAATTAATGTTATTAATCGGGCTTGTTTATAAGAAATCTGTTTCAAACCATGTACTATTATGTTAATAGCAGTTTATGGTTAAGTGGTGCTATAGCTAATTGGAATTATCATTTTAATTAACATGTAATGTGAATAGTTCTAAACTTCTTGCCCACTACACTGGAGAACTAGAGGAAAAAAGGCATACATAAAAGTGACTTAGCTTAGAACTTATTTATATTATTTCTTTATTTATCTGAATTTATTATAACTGCCTAAATCCAAAGGACTGAGCAGTAGAAGCTGAGGAAGTAAATGTTTGTGGGCTTCAAATTTTGGCCTATTGAGAAAGCACTTTCTTTGTAAGTGTATGTTTTAAAGCCTTTCTGCTTTTATGCACAATAAAGAAACAAACCAACAACAACAAAAAAAGAAGCATCTACCTCCTGTTAAAAAGCTCAGAAAAGAAGTAAAAAATCTCCAGGTTCAACTGCCCTTATTGTTCTGCCCACCACAATCTTTGCAACTCTATGATGTGTGGTCCTTAGTCACTGTATTTAGTTTCTTTAGTTAGAGAAATAGTGTGTTATATTTTGCTATATGTATGAAAAATACAGATTCACAAGTCCTTCATTATAAGCACTATACCTTCATTATAAGCACTAAATAACAATCTTATCTAACAGGAGCCATTCTTGGATGGTTTGATATTTCAGCAAGCCTGTATGCATGATAGAAACACTATACATTTTTATGGGGCCACAATGATAGATTCAGTATTTCAGCAGTATACTGCTAGATTCAGCAGAAACCCTAGGTTACTTTTTGAAAAGTTACTTTTGAAAAGAAGCAAATGGATTTTAAAAAGTTTTAATTTATTCTGATCTTTATTTTTAATTAGATTGGTTTTTTTTATTGAAAATTTTATAAAATTTTACAATATAAATCCCCCCCTTCCCCTTCCC
>NW_015388629.1:18059-19403 GCF_001527695.2 Protobothrops mucrosquamatus | reverse complement strand
TCCTTTAACTCTCTTTTAAACAGTACAATTATTAAAAACAATAATAATAACAACACTTTAATAATTAAAAATAATACTAAATAAAATATTCTAACCTTTATACAACCATAATATTCCAAAATTTACTCAAAAACCAAATGATATTTTTAGTCCCATATTTACACTCAATATAATCTATCCATCTTCTCCAAACCAAAATGTATCTTTCTTGTGAGTGATCCTTCACATAAGCGGAAATCTTGGCCATTTCTGCTAAATTCGAGACTTTAAATGACCATTCTTCTATAGTAGGTAAACATTCCGTTTTCCAATACTGAGCTACTAATAGTCTTGCAGCAGTTATAAAGTTCAACATCAATTCCATTTCTTTCGCATCCAAGTCTTCCATAATACACAACAAAAATATCTCCGGCTTAAACTTTATCTTTTTCTTAAAAATATTTTGAGTATTCCACCATATCTTAATCCAAAATGCTTTAACTTCCCTACATGTCCACCAAATATGAAAATAAGATGCATCTAAATTGCCACATCTCCAACACTTAGGTTGTAAATTAGGGTACATACAAGACAGTTTTTGAGGATCCAGATGCCACCTATAAAACATTTTATAAAAATTCTCCCTTAAATTTTGAGCTTGAGTAAATTTTTACATTTCTAACCCAAATTGTCTCCCATGTATCCAATGAAATTGGTTCTTGTATATTTTGCGCCCATTTTATCATACAGTCCTTAACCAATCCTGTTTCTGAATCCAACTCAATCAATACATTATAAATTCTTTTAATATGAGCTTGGGATTGATCTTTGATCTGTTTCATCAAATTTGCATCCTGTAAGGTAATGCCAACTCTTTGATCCATACGCCATCTCATTGTCAATTGATTATAATAAAACCAAGAATATTCAATATTTTCTTGTTTCAAATCTACTAAAGATTTAAGTTGCCAGTCTTGTCCTACCGGACAAAGTAATTCCTTATAGGAGACTTTATCCAAATTAACTCCCCTAGATATCCCCTCTATCACCTGTCCCGGAGTTGCCCAAATAGGAATTTTATAATTTAATTTATAATAATATTTCTTCCAAACTCTCAATAGAGCACTCCTTAAAATATGAACCTTGAAATAAGTGTCTACCTTTTATATCGTAAATTAAATATGCCTGCCAGCCAAATAACAAATCCCATCCTTCAAGAGAAAGTATATTCTTATTTGTTGAATTTAACCAATCACTAATCCATGTCAGGACCACCGCATCATAATACAATTTTAAATTAGGGGCTTTAAGTCCTCCTCGTTCCCTTATATCTTGCATAATCTTAAACTTAACTCTTGGCTTCTT
>NW_015388629.1:0-17123 GCF_001527695.2 Protobothrops mucrosquamatus | reverse complement strand
CCCAAATATTTTACCTTTTTAACCATTTCAAAACCTGTAAGCATAGCTAACATATCTTTATCATTCATAGACATATTTTTCGGTAATATTTTAGTCTTATTACAATTAATCTTAAAACCAGAAACTTTTCCATATTGTGCAATAATTTCAACCAAATCAATTACCGAATCTATTGGTTGAGTTAATGTTAACACTAAGTTATCTGCAAAAGCTCTTAATCTATACTCAATCTTGTTAACCTTAATTCCTTTTATTATAGAAGACTCCCGGATTTTAATTAACAGAATCTCCATTGTTAACACAAATAACAATGGAGATAATGGACATCCTTGTCTAGTTCCTTTTTCAATTTTGAACGCTTCTGTTACCCCCCCATTAACTATAATCTGTGCTGATTGCTGCTGATAAATAGCCTTAAGGGCGGACAAAAATTCCCCCCCAAAATTCATTCTATCTATAACTTGAAACAAAAACCCCCAATTAGATTGGTTTTTTTTGATGTTCCGTATATTCTCTATATTAGTTGCTAGGCATTTGTATAGACTATGTGAGTTCTCAGTCTCAAATGAATTAGTTATTTTATTTTTATTTTTCCTGTCAATATCTTAAATGCTTTTTGTTAAAAACTATAGGAAAGTCTCTCTATATAAAGAGGCTGCATCAAAAAATGAAAGCACAACTGCAAGGACACAGAGTTCTTTTAAGAACCATTCGGCTGATTGATCCTCATGTGAATGAAAGAAAAATCCTGAACTCTCTGTTTCTACTCCTGGACCAAAAGTCCCAGAAACGGCCTATGATTCTGCATTTTGATATTACTTCTTCTGTGAGTATGTCACAGTTTTGATTGACGAGATTTTCCTTTTCATCCAATATATCCTTTTATGAGAAGATATTCTTATATCTAGAGGACGAACATCCCTGTTTATTTGTATGGTCCTTATGTTTCTGTATTCTTCCAGGTTCAGACTGGAATTTCAGAATTTTTGTTCAAGCTCTTCATCTTACGATATCTGGGAGATACAGATGGGAAAATTTGGCTTCGGAAACAGTGCCACCTCTATGTTGCAGAAATTCTGCAACCGTCCCCCTCATCCAAAAAACAAAGAGGATCTGTAAGTACATCCAGAGGCATAGAATATATATTTGCTGTGTTTTTAGTATTTTAGAGCAGGATTTTAAACCTGGTTTCTGTAAGACAATGGAGAAAATAGGGATTTCCCCTTAGTTGTGCCTACGGAATGTCTTAAGGGGAAAAAAAACTATAAGGCACAGAGGGAAAAACATCTCCCTACATGGGATTAAAGTGAAACTGTCTGCAAGGGACCCTTAAAGAGATTTTCCCATACTCTTTTGTAGCAAAGAAATAATTTTGTTCGTAGTAATTACAATTCTGCAGTATTGACAAACCATTTTCATAGTACAAAATGAAAATACTGTGGAAAACTGATGGAGCTTGTGAAATAGGAGAATAAATTCAAAAAACCTTTTGATTGTATTATAACTCCTTCCTTTTCTGGTCTTTTTTCAGAAATCTCCAGGGTTGAACTATAGTTTCCTTGATGTATTCCCCCAAGTAACTTGCAGATCTCCTAAAGAAGTACTGGACAACGATATTCAGAATTTATTTCATGACAGCAGTGATCCTGGAGTAGATCAAGAAATGTTCTGTAGTGAAGCTTTTCAGAGACCATTCCAGTATTTGATAAGAGAAAACAGAGGTGAAAATCTTGATGCGTTCCAGTATAGAAAAGGCTCAGTGAAAGGGACTCCAGGAGAATGCCTACAGCTGTTCTTGATCTACTGTGGCGTGATTGATCCTTCTTGGTCAGAACTTAGAAACTTTGCTTGGTTTCTTAACCTTCAGCTGAGAAATTGTGAAACCTCTCTTTTCTGTAATGCTGAATTTGTCCAGGAGACTTTGCAGGGCTTTAAAAATTTTGTGGTCAAATTTATGATTTTAATGGCAAAGGATTTTGCAACTCCTTCACTTAACATTTCTGATGAAAGCCCTGGAATGCAAGATTTCGGAGAAGTTACTGAGGAAGCTCTTGCTCCATTTTTGCTTCGGAAAAAGTGGGAATCTGAACCCCATCCATACATATTCTTCAATGCAGACCGTGTATCTATGACTTTCATTGGTTTTCATCTCCAGCACAATATCAATGGCAGCATTGATGCCATCAATCCTTTGAATGGCAATATTATCAAGAGAAATGTCATGACCCCTCAGCTGTACACGGGATTGGTTCTTCAAAAAATTCCATTCAATATTAATTTTGATGCATTGACCAGAGCTCAGAAAATTGAGAAACTTTGTATGGTCTTGGGGATCGAGGGGCCAACCGATCCTGATGAAACTTATGAACTTACCACAGACAATATACTAAAAATGCTGGCCATTGAAATGAGATTTAGGTGTGGAATTCCTGTTGTCCTGATGGGAGAAACTGGCTGTGGAAAAACCAGGCTTATAAAATACCTGTGTGAACTGCGTAAGATTGGTGTCAATGCTGATAATATGAAGCTTGTCAAAGTTCATGGAGGTACCACAGCAGATGCGATCTATGCTAAAGTGAGGGAAGCTGAAGATATGGCAGGATACAATAAGTCGAATTATCAGTTTGACACCATTTTATTTTTTGATGAAGCCAACACTACAGAAGCTGTCAGCTGCATCAAGGAAGTGTTATGTGATCACACAATAGAAGGACAGCCTTTACTGCCCGGCTCAGGTTTACAGATCATAGCTGCATGCAATCCTTATCGCAAACACACACTAAAAATGATCCAGCGCTTGGAGTCAGCTGGACTGGGTTATCGT
The DNA here is from genome assembly GCF_001527695.2 of Protobothrops mucrosquamatus. NCBI lineage: Eukaryota > Metazoa > Chordata > Lepidosauria > Squamata > Viperidae > Protobothrops > Protobothrops mucrosquamatus. The sequence continues at coordinate 14,299 of NW_015388629.1, read as the reverse complement.
GTCAAAGCAGAGGACACCAGTGAAAAGCTTGGCTCCATTCCCCTTAGGCAGCTTGTTTACCGTGTCCATGCACTCCCACCAAGCATGATACCTCTGGTGTGGGATTTTGGGCAATTGAACAATATCACTGAAAAACTATGCATAGAACAAATTGTGCAAAAGCTTGCCAAGTCGATCAAAATGTCTGCTAATGAGATCCAAATGATTATTGAGGTGCTTTTTGAGTCACAGACCTACATGAGAAAGCAGAAAGACGAATGCAGCTTTATCAGCCTCAGAGATGTCGAACGCTGTGTGGAAGTCTTCAGATGGTTTCACGGCCACAGTGAACGTCTTATTGAACATCTGGAGAAGTATCTGGAAAGTAATCCTCCTAAAAGTGTAATCCAGAGAGACAGGATAATTTGGTCTTTGATTTTTTCAGTTGCTGTTTGCTACCATGCTTCCCTGGAACAGAAAGAGGCATACTGGAGAGTAATCTGCAAAATATTTCCAGAACCATATGGTAATGAAAAAGTAGTTCTTGAAGAAATTAGCTTAGTTCAGGATCTTTTTTTGAATGGTGTGCCTGTGAGGAAAAGAATAGCAAAAAACCTAGCTTTGAAGGAAAATGTGTTCATGATGGTAATCTGCATTGAACTTAAAATCCCTTTGTTTCTTATTGGGAAGCCGGGCAGCTCAAAATCTCTTGCCAAGACCATCGTGGCTGATGCCATGCAGGGTCAAGCAGCATATTCTGACCTTTATAAGGAACTTAAGCAGATCCATTTGGTGTCNACCCCTGAGGGGATCATAAATACTTTCAAACATTGTGCTCGTTTCCAGGAAGGAAAAAACCTTGGTGAATATGTCTCGGTGGTTGTATTAGATGAAATTGGATTGGCAGAAGACTCTCCCAAAATGCCTCTGAAGACCCTTCACCCTCTCTTAGAAGATGGTTGCATTGATGATGATCCACTTCCTCACAAAAAGGTTGCCTTCGTTGGGATATCTAACTGGGCCCTAGATCCAGCTAAGATGAATCGAGGCATCTTTGTATCCCGTGGAGACCTGAATAAAAATGAACTCATAGAAAGCGCAAAAGGTATTTGCTCTTCAGAACGTTTTGTGCTACAAAGAGTTGAGCATTTCTTTCCTATCTTTGCAAACACATATGAAGAAATTTGTAAGGAACAAATTAAGGAATTTTTTGGATTGCGTGATTATTACAGTCTTGTAAAAATGCTTTTTGCTTTGACAAAAAATTCTGAAAGTATTCCAGGTCCCCGTGAAATAGCAGAGGTAGTTCTCCGAAATTTCAGTGGCAAAGAAGGTGTTGAAGTCTTGGATACTTTTATGTCTAAGATTCCGGAAGGAGGAGATGAATATTATAAGGATATCAGTACAATTGATTTAGTTAAGCAGAACATTTATAGCAATTACCAGGATGGTGAATGCCGATATCTGTTAGTATTAACAGAAAATTATGCAGCACTTCAGATTCTCCAACAGTGTTTCTTCAGAGATGCTCAACCAGAAATTATTTTTGGTTCCAGCTTTCGGAAAGATCAAGAATACACTCAGATTTGCAGGAACATAAACCGAGTAAAAATCTGCATGGAGACTGGGAAGATGGTTGTTCTTCTCAACCTACAAAACCTTTATGAGAGTCTCTATGATGCCCTCAATCAGTATTATGTCCAACTTGCTGGTCAAAAATATGTTGACTTAGGTTTAGGGACCCATCGAGTGAAATGCAGAGTGCATCCCAAATTTCGACTGATTGTCATCGAGGAGAAAGAGGTGGTGTACAAACAGTTTCCCATTCCACTGATTAACCGGCTTGAAAAACACTATCTGGATATTAATACCGTACTGAACAAGTGGCAAAAGAACATTGTGGAAGACCTGAAGAAATGGGTGGATGACTTTGTAGCAGTTAAAACTGAGAAATATTTTATGGGTCAACAAACATACACACCTTCTGATGTTTTCATTGGCTACCATTCAGACTCTTGCGCTTCGGTTGTCCTGCAGGTGACAGAAAACCTGAAAGAGTCTCTTCTCCCTCAACAGCTAAGGCAGAAAGTGCAAGAGCAGGCCCAGTTGGTCCTCTTGAACTGTGCCACCCCAGATTCTGTAGTCCGTCTCGGTGACTCTAAACTGGACTTTTTAACAGAAAACTTGGCTAAGATATACTTTCAGCAACAGCAACACACTTCCTTTGCCGAATTTTTGCATGGATGCCTTCGGTCAGACTCTAGAGGCCATACGGTGTTTATTGAGGTAAACTGCAATTAAACAGTTTCTTCCTGTTTCCCCCCCCCCCCCCGTGCCCCTTTTTCTCATATTCATAAATATGATGAATTCTTAAAACTGGCATGATATATGGCAAGAGTTGCTTAAAGACAATTTTAAAATGCTCCAAATTAGAATACATTTCTATTATCCTCAGGAGTTAGGGCTAGTTACTTTATATTTTGTTTTGGAGATTATAGATACAAACAGTTTTCAAGATTTAGTTCCCTCTCGATAAAAATAACATTAGCATGAGGAAAAGTAATCGTTTTTACCAAGTCCAGGCTATTGAGATGATGATTAATACTATCATCTGTATTTACAGAGCAATCTTTGTTGCTTAATAGATTGTAGAAAATGGCTTGTTCTGATGTAATCACAGAACTACTCCAATAATATTAATATAGAACAGTGGTTCTCAACCTGTGGGTCGGGACCCCATTTGGGGTCGATTGACCATTTCATGGGGGTTGCCAAGCAAGGCTGTCCGCCATTTTTTTTGTCCGCCATTTTCCCCCCTTTTCCGGCGGGTGCCTTACCTCCCTTGGGCTGGGCCAGCTGGTGGTCGGCTTCTCCGTCTCTGCCGCTTGCCAGCTACGCCTCGGCCGGCGCAGGGGGCAGAACCACGCATGTGCGGCGCTCCCAGGCAGGGAAAGTCCTCGACTTACGACCGGTTGGGTAGTTCTCGACTTACGACCGGTTTAGTCCTCGACCTACAACCGGTTTAGTCCTCGACTTACGACCGGTTTAGTCCTCGACTTACGACCGGTTGGGGTCGTGGCATTAAAAAGGGTGAGAACCACTGATATAGAAAATTTCAAGTTTGTGTGTTTAGCTGAGGGAAGGATACCTTGAGGCTACTTGTGACTGGATTTGAACTTCCGATGGCTGTTTCTCTCTCCCCCCCCCCATACATGCCAGAACTTCGGGTATTTATCAACACAGCAGCATTTACGGCTGGTTGCAGCATTCCATGGTCGTGTGGCCATGTTTTATGATGGATTTGCCAAAATCCGACACTTGTCACAAAAAATGTGCCCCTAGCAAACCATTGGTTTGCTTAATGACCATGGCATTCACTTAACCATGGATTCGCTTAAAGACTGCCTCAGAAAGCATTGTACAATTTGTTAATGATCGTCATGACTTATGATCATGATGGGCAGACTCCATTACAGTTGTCCCCAAAGCTTGCTATGGTTTCTTTATATTAGTGAATTGTTATTTTCCAGAAATTTGGATGGCTGCTGTGTTATTGTACGGTTTAGATTTACCCTGAATACTAAATGTGTTGAAATGAAAAATACATGCAGGAAATATTTAGGGTATAGAAATGCACTTTCTTGTCAGAATCCCAAGATTTAAGAAGACTCTAGCTGAGCAAATTGAAATGAGATTTTGTTTTCAGAATGTTTTCCTAGTATGTCTATATGTAGCAGAAATGTTGAGAAACCAGTGTTTTTCTTTCAGTGTAAGAGTCTGGAATGTTTGAAGTAGAGCATAGCTTTCCTTGGAACAAACGAAGGACTACTTCAGGACTATTTCTGAGTAATAGAACAAAGGAATTTGCTATACAAATTTAGATAATAAATAAGTAAACTGTTAATAAATAAAATTTCTAAACTAAAATGGTTAGAAATTACCTGATCTTTTTGTAACCAACTAATTGATAGTGTCACTCAGATCCTTTCCGATTTTATGCCAAGTCCCAAAGTCTACACTGGTAGCCATTGTTAAATGATCATTTGCAATTATGATGGTGATGAAAAATATTCACATTTATGATTTTCATAGGTGTGTAAAGCCAATGAAAGCTGAAATAAGCTCATAAGCCAGTGGTGGCGAACCTATGGCACGGGTGCCAGAGGTGGCACGCAGAGCCCTCTCTGTGGGCATGCGCGCCGTCGCCCCAGTCCTAGGCCTTCAGCTTGGTTTTATAAAATCTTTTCGCTTTAGGCCTCCGCCGCCGTGTGCAAAAAAAAAAAAAAAAAAGATTCAATCAGTCAATTTCAACTTCTCACAGGAAAGAAAAAGATCTCGCAAAGTTGGACTTGATTGATTGAACTTTTTAGTCCCACCCAGTCTGCCGTTACCACCACAGCCACGCCCACCCAATGGGCCACACCCACCCAATGGGCCATGCCCACCCGGCACCCAACAATGCATAAGTGGGTTTTGGCTTGCAGTTTGGGCACTCGGTCTCTAAAAGGTTCGCCATCACTGTCATAAGCAAAGTCAAGATTTCACTTAGCAATTGCTTCACTTAACGACCAAGTTGCTGTTCCCAATTGTGGTCTCTAAACAAGTGTTTACCTGTATGTGTAGGAGAAAGGAAGGGAAGAAAATATTTCCACTTGGATAATAAAAAAACAAGAGACTGCATGACCATCCTGTGAAAACTTTGTTAATATTTGACAGAAAAACCTGCTATCTTAACTGTTACAGATCACAACCTTCTCCAGGCTCCTGACTGCAGCAGACACAAAGATTTTGGAGGCAGAATTGCAGCATGATTCAGACAGCCTGAAAGTTTTGTTCTTGCAACAATTTGACACGGAGTACTCGTTTTTGAAGGATATTCAGTGAGTGTTCATCATCCACAATGGTTGCAGAATAATGCAAATTTGTATGTTTCTTTATACTTTTTTTTGAAGTGACATAAAAGTGCTTGTAATAAAATAAATGATTAATAGAATAAATTTCATATGATAAGAGGAGTTTTATAATTGAATTGTAAAATATAAATTGGAAGATTGCAATGAAGTTATGTTACTGTTCAAACTGCTGGAGTGTTTGGTGAGGTGACCTTGTTTTAAATAAAGGTCTGGATGTGAGTGATTCATTCTTTGTGCAACAAAGTGAAGCTCATTTAAACATTTCTGTATTTTCTCAGGAATTTTTTTGCTGTGAGGACCGATGGGAGTAAAATCCTCATTATTCAGACTGACTTTGAAAATGGATCGCTCAGTGCCCAGCTCATTGCCTCAGCCAGGTAAGTTGCCTGTTAGATGAGACTATTTGATAAGCAATACTGAGCATATAATCAATTAATAGTTGCTGTAATATGTTTATTTAACCATAATTATAAGCCAGCCAAGTTCATAGATTTTTACATAGTCCAATAAATACGCCAGGCCAATATTCTAATTTCATGGAGAACTATCTCCACCTATTCATCATACATCAGAATGAGGTGGGAAAATAAACTTTTATCTGTGTTGAAATAATAGGAGCTATTGGGCAGGTGAATATAAAGACTTTGCTTTAACTTCACAAAAGAATGATGCCTATTTCTCTTTTCTTGCAGGTATTCAACTGTTAATGAAGTCAATAAAATACAGAAGAATCAAGCCAGGGTGTTTGTAATTTTCATCAATAAGCTGTCACGAATTGAAGGAGGAAGTTCCTATATAGGATTTCATGGAGGTTGGTTGGCTTATGTGCAAGAATACAGAACAAGGAGGCTGGAGGTCTATTAAAGGGTCTGCTATGGCATCAGGGTTGCTTCCTGCTTCCTCTCACAAATGGTCCCAGGAATGTGACTTACAAATTACTGCAGTATAGAAAGAGATGTGCTTCTAACACAAGGCTACAAATAAGATGAAAATTTTATTTTGTCATTTCTGTGCAAGAAAAGCTTTGCAAATTTTCTTGCGTATCATTCAAAAATACAGCTGTTTTATTTTCCATATTGTTAGAAAAATATCATGAGCAGCTCTGTAAATGCATCAAGGTATGAAGCTTGTTTCATTTATATATGTTATTTATTACATAGAGATTCCTTCTATTATTTACTATAGTACTGATTGTGTTCATTGTCAAGATAGCTCTGAAATAAAGCCAAGGTAATATCATATCATAAATCAGGATGGGACCCTCATCCTATAGGTTGCCAACCCCGCTTTTGGTTGTCCACAATGCACCGTCTGAAAAGATCACAAAACCTTGGTGACAAAAATTGCTAAAAATTAGTGATTCGGTTTCTTGCCATATTTAATTGGGAAACATGAAAACTATATGTTGTTAACTAAGTTTAATGCAGTTAACTTTACTCCTCCAATAAATGTATGGAGTTCAGGCTTAAATTTAGACATATTTCTCTTCTGGATATATACTGTTATATGTGTGTGTTGGCTGGAGCACCCGGTCTACCAAGTATAGGATAAACAGTCTGTTCTGTGTTTCGCTCCAATCTAGGAGTATGTTTTGCAGGCAGATGTCACATACTGTGAACATTGTAAATTTAAAATGTTTGTGGCTGACAAAGAGTTAGTGGGAGACTAGTATAGCTATTTCAAGCTCTTTAGCTCTCATCAGCTAGTCATGAGAGCTAAAGAGCTTGAAATAGCTATACTAGTCTCCCACTAACTCTTTGTCAGCCACAAAAAAAATCTGAATATATATATATATATATATATATATATATATATATATATATATATATATATATATATATATATATATATATATATATATATATATATATATATATATATATATATATATATATATATATATATATATATATATATATATATATATATATATATATATATATATATATGTATATATGTATATATGTGTGTGTGTGTGTGTATGTATACGTATACGTATATGTATATGTCTATACACCAAAATTTCACTCATACCTTGCTGTATCTTTCTATTCTTAAGTCCATCACATCCTTATGTCCATTGCCTTTTGTTCTTTAGCTTGTATTTTAAGACAAAAATCATACATTTGGTTTAAGAAATATCAGGATTTTGTTGAAGTTAAATACTTTGACATGGGAAAATATTATTGGAATATTTTTATTTATTTATTTATATCTCCCCTTTATTATTTTTATAAATAACTCAAGGCAGTGACCATACCCAAAACACCCTTTTCCTCCTATTTTCCCCCACAACAACAACCCTGAGGTGAGTTGGGCTGAGAGAGAGAGTGACTGGCCCAAAGTCACCCAGCTGACTTTCATGCCTAAAGGCGGGACTAGAATTCATGGTTTCCCGCTTTCTAACCTGGTGTCTTAACCACTAGACCTGTTGTAATTCTGTGCCAGCCTGTGATCCCGGCAGCTGAGTCTGGGGAATCAGAGGAGGAGGAGGAGGAGGAGGAGCCATCAGAGTCGGAGGAAGGCTCTGATGAGTTACAAGACTCACAGTCGGATGAAGAGCCTGGCCCCTCCGATCATGTTCAGGATGAGACACAGCTGTATGGGGGAAATGAGTCAGACTTTGAGGACTCACAGCTGGATGTCATTATAGATGCTTGTAAACAAAGGCAGTTATCTAGAGCAAATCAGAGGGAGTCAATACGACAACTCCAAGAAAGGAGGAGAAGGCATTGAGAAGCCACGCCTTGGGGCTGCTTTATAAAAAGGGAAGGTGTGGGCGTTGCTGGTTGCTGAAGGCAACTGTTTGCAAAAAACTTCAAGGGATCATGGTCTGTTTGTTTTACCGGTGAATTTCTTGTTTAACTCCTGCTCTGTTTGCTTTTTAAAACAATTATCTGTTGGAAAAGTATTCTGTTGTTTTTGTTTTGGAGAAAACGTATTAGGACTGTTTATGAAATAAAAAGGGTTGGTTTTTCCAGCCTATTAATAAGAAAGGGGTTGTTCTTGTGACGCAACAAGGACGGACATAGGCTGAGACAGAACAGTTTGCCTTCAGCCACCCACCCCTTACTATTATGGAGCAGCTACGTGCTGAGAATGCTCAGTTCTCCCAGCAGCTGGCTTTGTTGGCAGCTCAAGTGGCCCAGCTGCAAGCACCCGTTCCTGCTGCTCCACAACCCAGGAAAAAATGCCCAGTTGCGATGCCGTACAAATTTGATGGCAATCCGGATATGTTTCCTGCCTTTCTGGGACAATGCCAGCTATTTATCAGCCTGAGAGCGGCTGATTTCCCCACTAACTGGGATAAAGTGGGGTTCATGATAAGCCTCCTTTCTGGTATTGCAGCTCGTTGGGTCACATCCCTGCTAGCCCAACCTAGTCCATTGTTGGACAACTTTGTGGGGTTTTGTGATTACATGCGTCTGATGTATAAGGACCCCATTAAGACGCAGACTGTTACCCGATGTTTGAAAGCTCTGAGGCAGGGCCGATGCCCTCTACAGGCCTATATCAGCGATTTTCGGCTGCTGAGCCTGAATTCAGCCTGGAATGAGGCTGCACTTGTGGACGCTTTCCAGGATGGCTTGTCGGACGAGATGTTGGATGAGCTGGCCCGTGTTGATATTCCTCCGGACCTCAACGGGCTGATCCATCTCTGTCTGCAGATTGACGCTTGGCTACAGTAGCGTAGGAGTAGCCGTGCCACCCCAGAGACTCGTGCGGCCCCCGTTGTGCGTGAGATTCCGGTTCAGTGGGAGGAGCCTATGGAGTTAGGTGCTGCCAGACCTCGCCTATCAGTGGCTGAAATGCACAGACGGCGTTCGGGGGGCTTGTGTTTTTACTGTGGGGACCCTGGGCATTTGGCCACCTGCCCCAAGAAGCGACGAAGGGTGTTAGTGACCGAGTCTGCCCCGAGAAAGCCACCTACTCCTCTGTCGGGAAACGCCCCGAGCCCATCTGAAAGGCGTTTTAGGTCGGGCATCCCACAACACTGAGCGACGTCCTTCAGATGCTGCCTACGGACCTCCACAGCATCTGATACTGGAGGCACGCCTGATCCTCCCTGGGATGCCGAAGGGGATTCCAGTCCATGCTTTAATTGACTCTGGGGCCACCACAAACTTTATAGGTGCAGCATTTGTGGCCAAATGGGCTGTTCCCCGGTGCCCGGTGGAACCGCCCATGTTAGTGGAGACTATTGATGGTCGAGTGCTCCTATCTGGGCCAATTAAGGCCGCCACGCAACCATTATGTATGGCCATCAGTTCACATGAGGAGACTATTCAGTTCTATATAGCCTCCAACCTGCATTTCCCCGTGGCCTTGGGACTGGCGTGGCTCCGGACACATGACCTGCAGATTTATTGGTCCCAGAGGTCGCCTTCCCAAGCTTACAGTGTGTGGACCACAACCGCCATGTCTGCCGGCCAGGTGGAAGGTCTCCCAGGGGACACCTTGCCCTCCAAACTGGCGAATTACACTGATGTGTTCAGCAAGATTGAGGCGGATCAATTGCCCCTGCGCAGGCCATACGACTGCCCCATCGATTTAGTCCCTGATGCGCCTCTCCCAGTGGGGCGTTTGTATTCCATGTCGGACCCCGAGTTGGCCGTGTTGCGGGACTTTCTGGACAAGAATTTGGCTCGGGGTTTTATTCGGCCCTCGTCTTCGCCAGTATCAGCGCCCGTGCTCTTTGTAAAAACAGTCCGGCGAAATGAGGCTTTGTTGTGACTACCGGAAACTAAACACCATCACAGTGCATAATCGATACCCGCTGCCCCTCATCCCCGAACTCCTGGCTCCGTGAGGCAAAGATCTTCACAAAGTTGGACCTGAGAGGAGCCTACAACCTCGTCAGGGTTCGGTCGGGTAATGAGTGGAAGATGGCATTTGGTACCTAGTATGGGCACTTTGAGTACACTGTGATGCCGTTTGGACTGACCAACGCCCCTGCAGTGTTTCAGCATTTTATGAATGGCATCTTCCGAGACTTGTTAGATCAGTTTGTCGTGATCTACTTGGACGACATCCTGATCTACTCCCCGTCACGAGAGGCGCACCATCAGCATCTCCGTCTGGTCCTGCAACGGCTCCGAGAACATCAGTTGTATGCCAAACTGGAGAAGTGCCAGTTCTACCAGAGGACCATCGACTTCCTGGGTCACTGCATTTTTCCTGAGGGCATCGCCATGGAGCTGAGTAAGGTTGAGTTTTTGCGGAGTTGGCAACCCCCACGTCATGTTAAAGATGTCCAGCGACTTCTGGGGTTTGCCAACTACTATCGGACTTTCATCCCTGGTTTTGCTGCCATGACGGCCCCCCTCACTCGGCTACTGCAGAAAAAGACCCGGTTTCAGTGGGACGCCCCAGAACAATGGGCTTTCCAGACGTTGAAGCCTTCATGAAGGAGCCCATCTTAAAGCATCCTGACCCGCAACGGCCGTTTGTCGTGGAGGCGGATGCCTCCGACATTGCCATTGGAGCGGTGTTACTTCAGGCTATGTCGTCCGGCGTTGCCCTCTTCCCTTGCGTGTACTACTTGCAGAAACTGAATGCAGCGGTGCGCAATTATGTCATCTGGGAGAAGGAGCTACTAGCCATCAAAGTGGCGTTTGAGGCATGGAGACATCATCTGGATGGACCATAAGAATTTGGAACACTTGCAGACCACTCGGAAATTGAACCAACGCCAGATTCGGTGGTCTCTTTTCTTTGCGAGGTTCAATTTCCATGTAATATACATACCCAGTGGTTGCAACCAAAGAACGGATGCTCTGTCCAGGAAGCCCGAATATTCCCGAGCAGAAGACAAGCTTCTGCCCAGGACAGTGCTCCCCATCGAGTCTTTTGCTGCGGTGCGGGAACCTATAGATGTTCAGGCTCGGATTCGGGAGGCCCAGCAACACGATGCGTGGGTGGCTCAGTGAAAGGAGGAGGTGGGGCCAGATTCCCCCTGGACAGTCACAGATGGACTTTTACACTATCGTGACCGGCTCTATGTTCCAGGAGGGCCACTCAGGGAACTCATCCTCAGCCAGTGTCACGATAATCCGTCAGCGGGGCATTTTGGCCTGTTCAAGACCCTGAACTTGGTCTCCTGTACCTTCTGGTGGCCCCGAGTCAGACACAACGTCCAGACCTATGTCACGTCCTATACCCCATGTAGGCAGGCCAAGTCAGCAATGGAGGCTCCGCCTAGACTATTGCAACCCTTGCCGATGCCCAAAAGACCCTGGGGGGCTGTGTCCATGGACTTCTTGACGGATTTACCCCATCTTCTGGATTTACGACAGTGTTCGTGGTGGTGGATATGCTGATCAAGATGGCGCATTTCATCCCATGCCGTGGCTTGCCGTCAGCCCATGCCACCTGTCGTATGTTCATCCAGCAGGTGTTCCGGCTGCACGGCCTCCCTGATAGGATTGTGTCCGATAGAGGGTCCCAATTTACAGCCCATTTCTGGCAGGGGTTGATGAAGGAGTTGGACGTCAAGATCTGTCTCTCATCCGCGCATGATCCCCAACTGACGGCAGGACCGAGAAGGTCATCGGGATCCTTGAGCAATATCTGCACTGCTATATAAATCAACAGCAGAACAATTGGGCGGGCTATCTTGTGGTGGCCGAGTTCACGTTCAACAACTCGCAGCACACCTCCACGCAGATGACCATGTTCTTGGCCAATGTGGGATATCACCCCTGATTTTCCCCTCTTTCACCGCTAGACTCACTGGTTCCAGCAGCGAATGATTTTATGGCAGAGTTACAGGCGATTCATCGATTGGTACGATGACAGTTTGAGAAGGCCAAGGCCGATTACAAATAGGTGGCTGATCGGTCGAGGCGGGATACGCCTCCACTAACGGTGGGAGACCGGGTATAGCTGTCCACCAGGAACCTACCGTCAACCCAGCCAGCCAAGAAGTTAGACCACCGATATCTAGGACCGTTCCCAATCGAGGCGGTCATCAATCCGGTCGCCTATCGATTAACTCTGCCACGTTCGGTGCGGGTGCATCCTGTCTTTCACCGGTCGCTATTGGTCCCTGAGCAACCGCCGGAGCAACGGTGCGGGATAGTGTTGTAATTCCATGCCAGCCTGTGATCCCAGCAGCTGAGTCCAGGGAATCGGAGGAGGAGGAGGAGCCATCAGAATCGGAGGAAGGCTCTGATGAGTTACAAGACTCAGAGTCGGATGAAGAGCCTGGCCCTCCAATCATGTTCAGGATGAGACACAGCTGTGTGGAGGAGATGAGTCAAATTTTGAGGACTCACAGCTGGACGTCATTATAGACGCTCGTAAACAAAGGCAGTTATCTAGAGCAAATCAGAGGGAGTCAATACGACAACTCCAAGGAAGGAGGAGAAGGCATTGAGAAGCCACGCCTTGGGGCTGCTTTATAAAAAGGGAAGGTGTGGGCGGTGCTGGTTGCTGAAGGCAACCGTTTGCAAAAAACTTCAAGGGATCATGTTTGAAATAAAAAGGGTTGGTTTTTCCAGCCTACTGATAAGAAAGGGGTTGTTCTTGTGACGCAACAAGGACGGACGTAGGCTGGGATAGAACAAGACCAAACTGGCTCTGTATATAAAACATCTCTTAATTTTGGAGAGGTCTTCTACTTCATGTTGCTATAAATGCAAAATCTATTTTTCTATATTTTTTTTCTTAATAAAAATATAAAGGTATACAAGTAGTCCTCAACTTATGACCACAGTTGAGCCCAGAATTTATGTCGCTAAGTGAGAAATTTGTTAAGTGAGTTGTCCCCATTTTACGATTTTTCTTACCACATCTGTTAAGTGAATGACTGCAGCTGTTAAATTAGTAACAGGGTTGTTAAGTAAATCTGGCATCCCCATTGACTTTGCTTGTCAAAACGTCGTAAAACATGATCACGTGACCCTGGGAAACTGCAACTGTCATAATTTTTATTTTATTTTTATTTTATTTTCCAACTTCTATGCCGCCCTTCTCCCCACGGGACTCAGGGCGGCTCACAGCATATTAAAAAACAACACAAAAAACATTTCCCCTATAAAACCAATTAAAACCAAATATATTTATGGCTGTGTCATTATTAAAATCTTTAAAAAATTTTTTCCCTATTTAAAATTCACCCTAGGTCAGTCCCGCTTGTTGAAAAAGCCATGTCTTGAGGGCGCGGCGGAAGGTTAGGAGATCCGGGATCGTCCGGATCTCGGGGGGTAGTTCGTTCCAGAGGGTGGGGGCACCCACAGAGAAGGCCCTCCCCCTGGGGGTCGCCAGCCGACACTGCCTGGCCGACGGCACCCATATGAATTCAGTAAAATATCTGTAAAACAATATGTGAGTATCTTGTTTGTCTGTTACTGACCACTCTTAACACAATGCAATCTGTGATATGAACACTCACCTATTTATTTAGAAATCTGATGATCTTGTTTTTATAAAAATAATGCCCCAAATATTGAATTAATTAAAAACAACACTACTGAGCCACTATATTAAAAGTAAAAACATTTACTTCCTTTTAGATACAAATGCTTAAAACAAATATTTAATTGCTTCTGGTCTTTCTGAAGCGAAACAGCCTTCTACAGAGAATTTGGAACTGCAAAGCGACAGATGTGCAGAAAGTCAGTGTTTTCCCTACTTAATGCTCCTTAGGACTGAAAGAGCTTTTTTCTAGCAAAAAGCAGTAGTCTGCTCTTTCTTTCCTTACACATTACTTTGTATATGTTTTACAATACTGTAAGACTCCAACAAAATGGAGAAAGAAGAACCCCACAATAATACAGAAATTTAGAAATGGGGAGGAAAAGTAGGTCTAATAACATTTTGGTCCCAGGGATGACAAACATAAAGAAATAATCATTTCGTGCAGATGTTGTAGGAGAAAGCAGCAGTAGCAGCAGCCCACTTGCTTTTCCTGGACATTCCCCTGTGTTTCCCTGCATCCCCATCTAGCCCAGGGGTCCCCAACCCCCGGTACGTGGACCGGTACCGGGCTGCCGCATGCCAGAAACTGGTCCGCGCAAACAAGCAAAGCCCCATCCACAGGATGCAGGCAGTACATGAACCCACACCTCCTCCGGTCCGCAGAAAAACCTCTCTCCACGGAACCAGTCCCTGGTGCTCAAAAGGTTGGAGACCTCTAGTCTTGCCTATTAATATGTTGAAGCTGTGCCCTATGATTACATATATATGTACCATATAAAACCAAGAGAAAGGGCAATCATCCTGAAAAGCCATCCTATATAATCAATTGTGTAAAAAAAAGGACTCCAACAGGCAATAAGCAACCTTTTACATGATGGGAATGGAGTGGGGAGAAAATTCAGATGCTTACCCTGAATCTGACTCTGAGGTTGAGGATTAAAAGCAGTTGTGTGGTTCAAGGAAGCTCTTGGGTTAGGTGTTGGGGT
>NW_015388628.1:81024-88619 GCF_001527695.2 Protobothrops mucrosquamatus | reverse complement strand
AAATCTCACACAATTAAATACATATAACTAAATAAACTGTCTTCCAAAATCCTCCTCCTCAGCACCACCAAAACCACTACCACCTTTTTAAAAACAGAACAAAACTAGCAATATCAGCCTTAGCAACTGCACATGGCCTGTAATAGCTCATGTTCATATGGGAGGCAGAAGCTGAGTTAAGCAGACAGGTGTTTTTTTCATGATGTCCTTAGTCTGAGAATCTGATTTGAAAATCGAGAGAGGAACAAATATAGTCCTTTGAGAAATGTGATTTTGCACCTAATTTTATTCTGGTTTATTGTTGCTGTGGCAGCAAGTTCTGGAAATCTGGGTGAATTACTTGTTCTGATAATTTGCTGTTAAGAGGAGAGGAAAGGGGAAAAAAAGAATTGTTTTCTGAAGATCTCAACAGCTGCAGAGGAGGAACAGTAGTATAGTGAAGTAGCTGAAACAACACTTTCGGTCAATCTGTGAGAAAATTGCCCACCGACATTATGCATTACTTTATGATGTGCTACGACACTTTTTCTGTACCTTGGCAATTTAAAGATCTTTGGACTTCAATTCCCAGAATTCCCCAGCCTGCCTGAGAGCTGGGAGTTGAAGTCCACACATCTTAAACTTGTCAAGGTTGAGAGAATTGGTCCACAAGAACCGAGGAAGGAATCTTCTGTTAAGTCAAACTGTTTCTCCATCTCAACTTCCATTTTGTAAATATGTCCCACTCCAAGGTCTAATATACAGGGAGTTTTTCTCCTCATTTGCTACCTGGTTCTTTTTATTCAAAAGCCCAATGTCCTGAACGTAAGAAAGGAAACTTATTGTACCTTTCTCAGTGTAGAAAATGCGTGTAGGGGAGTGACTAGGGTTAAATTAGGGCACATTTGTCTGGATCTGAAAGTGAAAATGTGTTGCTAACATCAGGAGGAGAGTAGGTGATGGAAATAAAGCAAGTGTGAGAATTTGTTTCTTTTTCTATTTATATCTATTTAGCACCACCCTACTTGATGTACTCACGGTGGCTTCCAAAAGTCCTGTGCACAATGAAACGGTCATAAATTACCTTCTCTTTGAACCTCTGCCATTTACAACCAAATTATAACAAACCTAATCCCCAGGGAAAGCAATTCCAAACAGCCAGAAAGAAGACACAATCCTCAAAGGCAACCCAAAACTATTTCTGTGTTGATCTCATCATGCAGATGTGGTCGAGGAAGTAAGAACTAGACAGATTTCAGAAAAGTAACAGAACAACAGAGTTGGAAGGGACCTTGGAGTTCTTCTAGTCCAACCCCCTGCTCAGGCAGGATACCCTACACCATTTCAGACAAATGGCTGTCCGGTCTCTTCTTAAAAACTTCCAGTGTTGGAGCATTCACCGCTTCTGGAGGCAGGTTGTTCCACTGGTTAATTGTTCTGACTGTCAGGAAGTTTCTCCTTAGTTCTAGGTTGCTTCTCTCCTTGATTAGTTTCCATCCGTTGCTTCTCGTCCTGCCTTCAGGGGCTTTGGAGAATAGCTTGACTCCCTCTTCTTTGTGGCAACCCCTGAGATATTGGAAGACTGCTATCATGTCTTTCTTTTCATTAAACTGATCATACCCCAATTCCAGTACCCCATTATATGTTTTAACCTCCAGTCCCCCAATCCATCTTTGTTGCTGTTCTGGAGCAACAAATATCTGGAATGCCACTCGGTGGTAAAGACAGAATCCTGAAACCTACAAGAAGAATTTTCCTTTATAATAAATCCAGGTGGAGCCTCTTTGAAAGATATGAAATGCTTCTTGCTAGGTTTGTCTTCACCTTCACTAAGTTGCCATTCATGAAGTAAGCTGTCAATGGACTTCCCTAAATTATCTCTTGATTGTTAATGGCTCTTTCCCCCTTCGTACAGTTGAGTATCATCAGCCTGCCCATCATATCTTAAATCAAAGAAACAGATGATTTTGCCCAATGTCTTCATGTAAATGTTGAATAATAGGGGGGAGACCAGGTGTCTCCCTTCCTTGTAGCACCCACAGGCTTAGCTATATCTCTGCCACCAGCATTAAGTCAGTTTGGCATCTTAAGACTTCAGTGTCATAGAGGTAATTTTCAGGTTACGACCACTGATCCAGTGACCGTTTAAAATTGCAAAGGTACCGAAGGAGGGGTTTCTTAGGACTGGTCTGTGAAGTCGTAGCTGTCATTGCATGACCACGTGTCATCTGATTGCAGCCTGGACACTCAGGTGCTCAGCTCATGATTGCAGCATCACGGCGAGCCACAGCCGCACAATCTCCATTTGAACCTTCTCTGCCATCTTCTAACATGCAAAATCAATGGGGAAGCTGGCAGAGAAGGTCGCAAGTTGCTTCTGATGCCTCTTTGAAGATGTGAGGAAGGGGGCAATCTCCCACAGAACCTCTGCAGATCAGCAGGTGAAGCAGCCAGAGAGCTTGGAAAAGGCTACAAAATGGGAAACATCCAAGATCTCCTGAGAACGAGCTCAAAGACATATGCACGAGAGGAAACAGATCCTGCAGCTGATAGGCAGATACGGGAAAATGTTGAGAACGTCACCTCAAATTTCTCAAAGCCATTCGAATCTTGCTTCCTGCTCAGATTTCCAGGTTTACTCCACCTTCCTCTTGTAGCATGTTTACTTTCTTCTGGCTGATGGGGATAAATAATATCAAACTGCCCCCTTTTGCAGGACATCTCTAGAGGAGCTGATGCAGCGAAGGCCAAACAGTTGCCATATCCTGCCATGGTGATCATTTGCTTCACGTAATGCCCATGAATTTGCAATATTCTGAGTCAACTCGGCCTCTGAGACTCTGTAATTATCTGATGATTGCATGTTTCAAGTTATGCGCCGGTTCTTAACTGTCTGGCCTTCACAGAGTGTGTCATTCTCTGAGCAGTTAGGTCCATGATTAAATGTCTGTGACTTGTTTGGCGATGACCTATGGTTTTGAGCAGATAAATCCCAGCAAGTGTCTTGCACGGTGCATTCACACAAAGATCAGCTCCAAAGACTTGTGACAGGAAATTGAGCAAAGCTTGTCACAAGTGAGGGAAGGAAGTAGAGAAGCATCCCTACTTGGTCCCACTTGGCACTTGTAGAATTCATAAATCCTGTTTGTTGGTATTACTTGGTACCAGGCGGAGAAATTCTCTAGCATTTTTTAAAAAAATTCTAGGTCTTATTCAAGAAGTGGGTCTCTATTGGGCTGGAAGCAACTCCTTCCCAGGTTAATGGGTGTTGAATGGAAATCAGATCTAAGCCAGGATACTTTAATAGAATAACAAAGTTGGAAGGGACCTTGGAGGTCTTCTAGTCCAATCCTCTGCTTAAATAGGAGACCTCTACCATTCCAGACAAGTGGCTATCCAGTCTCTTCTTAAAAGCCTCCAACGATGGAGCACCTACAACTTCTGAAGGCAAGTCTTTCCACTGATTGTTCTCATTGTCAAATTTCTTCTTAGTTCCTAAGTTGCCTCTCTCCTTGATTAGTTTCCATCCATTGTTTTTTATCCTGTCTTCAGGTGCTTTGGAGAATAGGTTGACCCCCCCTCTTCTTTGTGGCAGCCCCTCAAATATTGGAAGACTTTTATCACGACTCCCCCAGTCCGTCTTTTCACTAGACTAGACATACCCAATTCCTGCAACTGTTCTTTATATGTTTTCACTTCTAGGCCCCCTTGTTGTTCTTTCCTGCACTAACTCCAGTGTCTCTACATCTTTTTTACAATATGGTGACCAAAACTGGATGCAGTATATTCTAAATGTTTTTCCCCCCTACAAGTTCTCATTGACTGAGAATTTGTCTTTGTCTTTTATTTTTCTCCAAAGGGGAAGATAATTACATGGAAATCACACAAGTAGAGTGTGGTATCCTTGCAGTAATAGAAGGATGTGTACGAAGGTGTTGTTTTTCACAATCTACTTGTCTTTATTATCCATTTTCTCACACTTATCCAGCAGCACTGCTATTGTCACCACTAAAAGGGATATCTACATTTGGAAAATTTAACTTTATCCCAGATATATTGGGGAAAATATATTAGACATTTGGAAAATTTAACTTTATCCCAGATATATTGGGGAAAAACCATCTGTACAATCAGTTTACTATCACATTAGGTGGAGAATTTCAAAAAGTTCTTTGAACCTTAAGAACTTAGCTTGACTTAGGAATCTTGGGTTGCTTTTTTCTGATCAAACCCAAATGTGAAGCTAAGAATAAATTCTAACTTATGATTCTTGTTTGGCTGTATTGCGAAAAAAAACCCAAAAACAAATGGAGGATTTCTGGTTCTTTAGCTATTTTCACTAGCATAAGAAGCCAAGCAGGAAATATTAAACCGCCTAACTCGACATGGATATTATGTTAAACTTGGCTGCTGAGGGATTTTTTTTCTCCCATAACTTCTTATCCATGGATCATGCTGGATATAAAAATGATCTCTGCACGAATTGTCCATCCATCTCATATGGCCTGGAGAACATTGAGAAACACACAGTGAGGACTAAGGGTGATATTATAGTAGTCTTCCAGTACTTGAGGGGCTGTCACAGAGAAGAGGGGGTAGACACCAGAGGGCAAGTCAAGAAGCAATGGGTGGAAGACCATCAAAGAGAGATCCAACTTAGAAGTAAGGAGAAATTTCCTGACAGTGAGAACAATCAAGCAGTGGAACAGCTTGCCTCATGAAGTTGTGGGTGCTCCATCACTGGAGGTTTCCAAGAAGAGATTGGACAAACATTTGTCTGGAATGGTATAGGGCAGTGATGGTGAACCTTTTAGAGACCGACTGCCCAAACTGCAACCCAAAGCCCACTTATTTATCACCTGCTGCCAGGTGGGTGTGGCCCACTGGGTGGGTGTGGCTGCGGTGGTCATGGCAGACTGGGTGGGTGTGGCCAAGGTGGGCGTGGTCACCTCGATGTTGCTCGGGAGGACGCCTGTGTGGGCCGGGCAGGGTTGGGGGAGATCCAGGGGGTCTCTGGCAGATGGGGCAGTGGGCAGGAGGCTCGTCCTGGGGGGTGAGACGAGGCAAGGCAAGGCAGGGTGGGAGTTCCATTGTCACAAGGCGAGGCAGGGGCCGGGGTGGCTGCTGCCTGACACCATCGGCCCCCGCACACAGAGGCCAGCGAGCACATGGGGGCCGACAATGTCCGTCAGCAGCCACAGCCTGCCGGCCCCTCAACCAGCGCACTCTGGGGCTCCGCAGCCTACCGCCAGCAGTTCAGACAGCTGGACAGCCGGCTGACAGCTGAGGAGGCGATGCAGTGGGTCGTGCTCGGGAAAAGAAGAGCATGCGAGGCCAGGAGGGATGGGATGGGGGGGGGGAGGAAACCAGCCGTGCTGGGATGCATCCAACCATGTGGGACCTCAGTGAGTTAGGCTGGTTGAAGAGGGACACTTGCCATCTCCGGAGCATGGCGCCCATACCCACAGAGAGGGCTCTGAGTGCTGCTTCTGGCACGCGTGCCATAGGTTCACCACCACTGGTATAGGGTTTCCTGCTTGAGCAGGGGGTTGGACCAGAAGACCTTCAAAATCCCTTCCAACCCTCTTATTCTATGTTGTCAGTCTTGTAGATGCTTAAGCTATAATGTTCATGAAGCCCCATTTTGGAATATTAGCGTGACTGAAAACGTTAAGCCCTTTTGTTGCATACATTTTTCAGAGAAGGTGAATAACACCCTATTTGTCTGCATTTCAGACAGTACCACTTCATAATAGGATTTAAAATGAGAAGGGGAAACAGATTCTGCCATTGTCGATAGGGAAGTTGAGGGTCATGTATTCAGCCTTTCTGCTGATAGCAGTTAAAACATCAGTGTAGAAGGAATTAAGGATCTCTTTTTTTGCTAACACTAAGTTTAACTGCAGCTGCCCAATTCAATCATCCTGGTTTTTCTTGACAAAAGAGAATTGCAGATAGCCTTATCAGTACTGATTATAATCAGCCTTTTTAAGCCTGGGTACGTGGAGCTGAGCTCAGCACATCTTTCCCCCTTGATTTTGTCTTTTGCCCCACTCTCTAATAACTATCCCATGAAGAATGAATTTTAGATGATAAAATTCTGTAGTTTGGCCCATCTTTAAGTGCTATGAAGGTATTGTGCAAACCCAAATAGTAACAGTGGTGGGCATAGTATTAAACTGGTAGATCATGTTCCTATGTCCTAGTTAAGAACGTGAGTGTGGGATTATGGTTAAGAAACTGTGGAGACCTTAGTGATCTCTGAACTTGTCTTTAAGACATTTCATTACCAAACTAGGTAACATCATCAGGACTGGCACTAATGATGTAGTTGGACAATGAAATATCTTCAAGAAAATGACTAAGCTCTGAGAGCACCAAGGACCCCAAAGTTCAACCCTGAGCTACAGATATTCTCTTCTATCAGAAGAAAATGTTGCTCAACATGGGTTATCTCCAACTTCAGTGGTCCTACTTCCTAGTAATTCTATATTCGGATTAAACAAAACCAGATTAATTGCAAGATTCTTCTTGCTAATGGAAGCTAGGAAAGTGATTGATTGATTGATTGATTGATTGATTGATTTACTGTCCATCTCCATCATAAAGCAACTCCCATCCTGGTTTACCCCACTAGATTTTGCTCATGGACAATACTTGGAGAAGTGTATGTTACCCTGAAATCTTGGTGGAAAATAAAACAAATCAAGAGCCACAATAATGATTAGGGGACTAGAAGCTAAACCATATGATGAATGGTTGAAAGAACTGGATATGTCTAGCCTAACAAAAAGAAGAACTAGGGGTGACATGACAGCACTCTTCCAATATTTGAAGGGCTGTCACAGAGAAGAGGGGGTTGAGCTATTCTCCAAAGCACCTGAAGGCAAGACAAGATGTACTGATGGAAGATTATTAAAAAAGAGATCCAACCTAGAATTAGGGAGAAATTTCCTGACAGTGGGAAGAATTAATCAATGGAACAACTTGCCTCCAGAAGTGGTGGGTGCTCCATCAAGGGAGGTTTTCAAGAAAAGACTGGACAGCTATTTGACCAGAATGGTCAAGTGAGCAAGGGTTGGACTAGAACAGGGGTCCCCAATCCCCGGGCCATGGACCGGTACTGGGCTGTGACATTCCAGCAAACAACCAAAGCCCCATCCGTGGAATGCAGGCAGCACACAAAACCACGCACCCTCCGGTCCCTGGAAAAACCTCTCTCCACGTAACGTGTCCCTGTTGTCCAAAAGGTTGGGGATCTCTGGACTAGAAGACATCTAAGGTCCCTTCTATCCCTATTCTATGTTCTATGAACAAACACACTGAAAGTTTTAAAAGATGGGTCCACCAACAGATTTTCATTAGTTTATGGAGATTCTCAGTCATGATTGTCCCAAAGGTGCTTTTTCAAGAGGCAACTGGACTTTGTTTTTTCCTTGAAGACATTTCGCTTCTCATCCAAGAAGCTTCTTCAGTTCTGAGAAATGAAATGAAATGAACCAGAACCGAAGAAGCTTCTTGGATGAGAAGCAAAACATCTTCAAGGAAAAAACAAAGAAAGTCCAGTTGTCTCTTAAAAAAAGCACCTTTGGGATTTTTATTAGTCTACTGTTTAA
>NW_015388628.1:71599-80924 GCF_001527695.2 Protobothrops mucrosquamatus | reverse complement strand
GGTCGGGACCCCATTTGGGGTCGATCGACCATTTCACGGGGGTCGCCAAGCAAGGCTGTCCGCCATTTTTTTTGTCCGCCATTTTTTCCCCTTTTCCGGCGGGTGCCTTACCTCCCTTGGGCTGGGCCAGCTGGTGGTCGGCCTGCTCCGTCTCTGCCGCTTGCCAGCTACGCCTCGGCCGGCGCAGGGGGCAGAACCATGCATGCCCGGTGCTCCCGGGCAGGGAAAGTCCTCGACTTACGACCGGTTGGGTAGTCCTTGACTTACGACCGGTTTAGTCCTCGACTTATGACCGGTTTAGTCCTTGACTTACGACTGGTTGGGGTCACAGCATTAAAAAGGTTGAGAACCACTGGTTTAAATGTTCTGCAGTGGAATTGTCTTTGTTTTCTTGCCAATATTTCCGCCTATGTTTTAACTTGGTGCTACTTACTGTATTTCTTGGGATGTAGGTAGGGGTGCTATTCTAGCTGCAGAGGGATCCGCTGTTGTATTTTACATTTTGCTATTGGCTCTTCTGATTGGTAAGCCGTTTCTGCCTTTCAGACTGTTGTCCTGGGTGCGGTCTAGACTTTGCATGCTTGGATATGTGGCGGTAAGGAAAAAACAATAGTCTCTGACACCAAACCCACCTCAAGTGAATTGTTAATGTGACAAACATCTGACTGAGTATATTGGGAAAGATTAAGCGCTGAAGGTTTTACTGCCTTGCTAAATATATCTTAAGCTAACAGGAGTGCCAAATTTATTTGGGGTGGATTTTCACTTGGTCTAGCAGCTTTGAACTGCAAAGTTCCAGATGATGGGCTGGAGGCAAAGTATTATGCAGAAAGCTAATTCTTTGCCACTATTTAGAGAGCACCTGAAATTTTGCAGTCTAGAATTTGAGTGTGATGTTTTACCAGAATTCTGAGATGTAGGACAGATTAGGGGGCTGGAGGCTAAAACATAGGAAGAACAGTTGCAGGAATTGTGTACGTTTAATCTAGTGAAAAGAAGGACTATGAAGTGACACAATAGCAGTCTTCCAATATCTCAGGGGCTGCCCCAAAGAAGAGGGAGTCAAGTTATCCTCCAAAGCGCCTGAAGGCAGGACAAGAAGCAACGGATGGAAACTAATCAAGGAGAGAAGCAACCTGGAACTAAGGAGAAATTTCCTGACAGCGAGAAGAATTAATCAGTGGAACAGCTTGACTCCAAAGTTGTGGGTGCTCCATCACTGGACGTTTTTAAGAAGACGCAGCCATTTGTCAAGAATGGTATAAGATCTCTTGTTTGAGCAGGGGGTTGGACTAGAACACCTCCAAGGTCCCTTTCAACTCTCTTGTTCTGTTCTGTTCTAATTTATTGCACAGAACTGCCCGTAGAAAAGATGTGGCTGTAGTAATTTCAGCTAGTTGTAGGAGGAAAATTGGCATATACGTTGGCCCACAAGTAAATCTAAATCACAGGTAGTCCTCGGCTTATGACCACAGTTGGGACCAGAATTCCTGTTGACAAGCTATTAACTGAGTCGTACCCAATGTTACGACATAAACAAATCACTGCAGTTGTTAAGTGAATCACGTGGTTATCATGTGAAGCTGGCTTCCCCCGTTGACTTTGCTTTTTGGAAGCTGGCTGGAAAGGTGGCAATAATACAGGTAGTCCTCGACTTATGACCTAGAATTGAGCCCAAAATTCCTGTTGCTAGGCAAGACAGCTGTTAAGAAAGTTTTCCCCCATTTTACGACTTTTCTTTCCATAATTGTTAAGTGAATCACTTTCCATCAATATGAGTCAGTTGCCAAGGGGCTGAATTTTGATCACATGACCCTGGGGATGCTGCAGTGGACTGAAGGGTGAAAAATGGTGATAAGTCGTTTTTTTATTCCGTGCCGTTGTAACTTGAAACGGTCACTGAACAAACCCTTTTAAGTTGAGGATTACCTGTGCTTTCTATATTATCTAATGTTCTTTCTCCTAACAACGGATAATCGATTTAGCTTTTGTGGCCGCATAGTAACTTAACTTTAAATTGCCTATTGGTCCCTGTCACATTTTGATTTTGTTATTTTTCTTCCTTTGAATTTGTAACTTTGGAGTGCCGAACAAAATTAAAGTTCAAAATTAAAGTTAAAAATGTGTCCCGACCAAACAGAAACGCCATGTTTACCGAGCATGCCAATACATTGTATTATTGTGCAATGCGATGCCCAGCTTTACACACTGACGACAAAACTACCTCATTTTAGCCTGGTGTAGCTTGTTGGAGTAACCTGTGCGCGTTAGCTTTCTTGCTGTTTTTCAACGTATTGTGATGATTAAGATCCTAGATCTTTCTGCCCGCATTTGGGAGCAAAGAATGGCGCTTTGTGTCATATTGGAGTGGGTGCCTGAAACACAGCTGAGATCTCAAATAAAAACTCGTGCTGATTTCGGGCTCTAGGAAACAGTGACACCATCAGCTATTTGGGTCAGGACCCATTAATAGAAGTCTTTGTAAAGGCTCCTATTACGAAAGTCTCCTGGGAGGGATAGTTTAGCAAACTGACTTTTGTTTACAAATGGATGGCGTGCGAGTAACCCATATCTTCGCTTTGCTCCCTGGAAGCTGCTAAAGCATTTCATAGCCAGCCAGCCAAACATTGGATTGTATCATCAAAAGTCCCTCCTCATTCCCTTGACGGGCCAAGATTTGCAGGCAGGAATGCGATCTGTGCTGGAAGACATACAGTTGCTTCAAGCCAAGGGGGAAAACTGCCACCCTCAACATTTGGTTTATTTTTAAAGCTAGTCCAAGCCGCAAAGCCATGCCGCGCATTGTGATGTCACGGCACCAACGGTGCAAATTGTGCCACGGGTCTCGGTCACATCAGGTGTGCACTGGGACTGAGGTCACTTTGCCCTGGAGTTTGCCTGCCCGCACCTGTCAATTTCAAAGAGGCTGCAAAGGCTTCTTTTGAGGCCTTCAGGCTGAGTGGCAGGCTGGATTTTATTTAGGATAGAATAGGTCCCCAACCCACGGGCCGTGGCCCACTATCGGGCTTTGAGCCTTTTGGAACCGGGCCGCGGAAGTGGTGGCCTACCATGCGCATATCCCCACTTGTGGAAGCAGTGGACAACAGCGTGCGCACGCACGCCATCCTAGTGAGCGGTGAGGGCGCTTGCCCACTGTTCTTGCAAATGGAGCACACATGCTTGCCTGCTGCTCATGGAAATGGAACTGCACACGCGCACTTGCCTGCTGCACACATGGGACAATCCCTCCCCCCCACAGGTCCACAAAACCAAAAATGTTGGGGAACTCTGGAATAGAATATATTATTGGCCAAGTGTGATGGACACACAAGGAATTTTTCTCCAGTGAATAAGCTTTCAGGGTATATGCAAACGACAAAGTAAAATAATCATAAAATAACAATAGGAGAAGGTAGTAAAAAAAGGTGAGAAGGATAATGGCAATACAGCCTTACTACATGGGTAAATATCTTTAGATATAAGACAGTGCTGTGGAATTAAATGTTCAGCAGAGTGATGGCATGGGATGGGGGGGAGGAACTGTGTCTAGTTGTTTTGGTATGCATTGCCCTATAGCAGAGTCCTGAAGGGAGGAGTTTAAATAGTTTATGTCCAGGATGTGAGGGGTCTGTAGATATTTTCTCAGCCCTCTTTCTGATCTTTGCAGTATACAGATCCTCAATGGAAGGCAGGCTGGTTGAGATTGTTCTTTCTGCAGTCCTAACTATCTGTTGGAATCTGTACCTGTCCTGCTTGGTTGCTGTACCAAAAAATACAGCAACCAAACAGATGGTTGATAGACAGACAGGTAGATATCTTCATTTATTCATTCATTAGTTTATTTATTAGCATGGTTTTATTTATTTAGTTAGCATTCTTTTCAATAAAAGGCATTTGGAAGTTGGAAGTTAGGAACTTCAGGTTTTATTTCCGATTTTGTTCCTGGGCTCCCATGCACCAAGAGGTCTTCTTAGAAGGAAAAAAATGATAAGTGACCAAAGGAAAATAATTTAACAAAGACAATACGAAACTAGACAAGAACATTTTAAAAATGTGAATTAAAAAGAAAAAAAAAACTAGGGAGTGTAATATGTGTTTTTGTTTTTTCCCTTTTGATTTTGTATTTTAATCATTTGAATAAAATAATATATATGTTTGTGTGTGTGTGGAAAGAAAGGAAGGAAAGGAAAGGAAGGAAGAAGGAAGGAAGGGAGAGAGAGAAAAGAAGAAAGAAAGAAAGAAAGAAAGAAAGAGAAAGAAAGAAAGAAAGAAAGAAAGAAAGAAAGAAAGAAAGAAAGAAAGAAAGAAAGAAAGAAAAAGAAAAGAAAAAAGAGAAGAAAGATGATGGAAACCCATAGCTTAGATTAGGGCTGGCTGGTGAATTCTGGGAGTTGAAGTCCACAGGTCTTAAGTTTGCTGAAGTTGGACAACCCTGACCTATATCTTTCTGTAGAGGCACACCTATTTGCCCAAGAACATCTGAATAGATTAGAGGCTGGTGGGAAATGCCCTCTTCAGTTTACTTCCTGGATCACAGCTACCCAACCGAGCAGCGATTTGGTGAGAGCACCTACAGGTTGATCTTAGCATTTCAGGAGTACCCGTCAGCCCAGATTGGGACCATTGTAATATAGCTGTCCCTGCAAGGAGACTTCACATAATCTGTAACTCTTGAAACAGCTTCGAGAAAGGTGTGGCCCCTGTTGCTTGAAGAGCTTTCATGGGAAAAGAATGCAGAGAAATGAAGTTCAGAAGCACTGGTTGCTCCAATCCACCTCTTAACATCTGGTAATGTAATAAAGGTATCATTGATGGATTCCCCTCCTGTTTCTTTGTGGGAGACGGACAATAGAACAGATAAAACACATTGGATTCCAACCCTGTTATTCTATTCCTGGCCTTCAAGGCATGATTTTTCCACATAGCAGTTCTCCAAACTGAATAGTGGCAAGTATCACAAGCTGGCCAAATGGCTGTGCCTCCATCTGATCTGTTGTCTTCAATCCACAAGAACGTTGTTAGCAAGCTTCGCCCGAAGTATTTCCCTTCCGGAGTTAAGCTTGGTAGCCACATGAATTTAATCCTTCACCTTGCCAGACCTGCGCTCCCCAAAAGATGCTCCTTGTGGAAGGGGAGGGGGATGTCTTCTCTTTAATTACCCAGATTCTCCTCCAGATAAAAAGCTTGCTATTGACTCCATATGTGAATCTGAGATTTATGGAGACGAGTACATTGCTTAGCCACAATGTCTGTTCTTTGAATCCACTTCTCCTACCTCTCTTGGTTTAGGTCAGAGGTCCCCAACCTTTTGGGCACCAGGGACCGGTTCCGTGGAGAGAGGTTTTTCTGTGGACCAGAGAGTATGTGGTTTTGTGTGCTGCCTGCATCCCGCGGATGGGGCTTTGCTTGTTGTGTGGACCAGTTGCTGGCATGCCGCGGCCTGGTTCTGGTCCATGGACCGGGGATTGGGGACCCCCGGTTTAGGCTTTGTTGCGCACCATATAGAGAGGGGGGAGGAAATCAACACTCATTTGATACATTTCTCCAAGCTGTAGGAAGTTCTGAATGGAGTTGTTGAGTTGCATGCCTGCACCTGTATGAATTCACACTCAAAAAATTGCATGGATATAAGTGACCGGTTCTTAACTCATAGTCTTGATTTGAGCACTTTGCTTCAATAAATTCCCTTGTCTCTTTATTACCACCTGTTGGTTAATTAGCTCCAGACTTTCAAATTACTGCAACCCTTGGTTTAATTAAAATCCAGTTGAGATTCATTTAATGTGTTTGCGAAAGGGCCTCATTGCCGTTGTGATGTCTGGGTCAGTGGCACACGGCAAGGAAGTAGAAACCTTATGTTGTGGAGGAAAAAAAAAAGACTGAGGATAGAATCCAGCAAGGTTGTTATGTAGTGACTCAACATTTTCCTCAACTAGGGGAAATACTCTGAAAATCCAGCATCTGTGAGGTGTTCTCTGGCCAATGCCGAGCAGTTGAATTTCCCATAATGCCCCCAGTGCCATGCTGTTGTGGGGCAGTTTGGGAAATTAAGATGGCAGCCGGACCCAGCTTTGTGGTACCTTTGAATGTTTGTCCCTTGCTTTAAGCTACTTATAGCCCAAGATACCTAACTGTAAGTTTGTAATAGCTACTACAATAGTTGGATTGTTAGTAGCACAACCTCAAGCCTACCTGTTATGGAATGACATAACAGAATATCAGAATAACAGAGTTGGAAGGGACCTTGGAGGTCTTCTAATCCTAACCCTTACCCTAACCTATACCATTTCAGACAAATGGCTGTCCAGTCTCTATTTGAAAGCCTCCAGTGATGAAGCACCAATTCCACTGGTTAATTGTTCTCACTGTCAGGAAATTTCCCCTTAGTTCTAGATTGCTTCTCTCCTTGATTAGTTTCCATCCACTGCTTCTTGTCTTGCCTTCTGGTGCTTTGGAAAATAGATTGACCCCTCCCCCTCTTCCTTGTGGCAGCCCCTCAGATATTGGAACCCTGCTATCATGTCGGTCCTAGTCCTTCTTTTCACCAGACATACCCATTCAGCTCTAACATCTCTGGTTTGTTCCAGCTTTCCTGTTTTTTTTCCCCGAACCGTCCCCCATTCACTCTTCTCCTTTCCTCCCTTCCTTTGCTTCCCAGGAAGCTGTGAGAATTGCTGAAGATGTCTGAAAGCCTGGATACTGAAGAAAAACCTCCTGCACCTCCTTTGAGAATGAACAGTAACAATCGCGATTCTTCGGCCCTGAATCACAGCTCCAAACCGCTCCCCATGGCGCCCGAAGAGAAGAACCGGAAAGCTCGCCTGCGCTCCATCTTCCCGGGAGGAGATAAAAGTAACGTATCAGCCTAGCGAAAGGACGCCTGGCCTCTTCTTTCCTCCTGCTTGTTTTTCTTCAGGGTGGGTCCAGGGAGGGCAAAACGGTCAAGAAAGCGGCTGTCACCGTGTCTTTGGAACTCTGCCCTGTTTTTACGTTCACGTGTCGCATACCAAACGGGACAGGGGTTTGATTCTATAGGGCCGTGGTGGCGAACCTATGGCACGCGTGCCACAGGTGGCACGCAGAGCCCTCTCTGTGGGCACGCACACCGTCGCCCCAGTCCTAGGCCTTCAGCTGGGTTTTATAAAACCTTTTCACTTAAAAAAAAAGGTTCAATCAATCAATTTCAACTTCACGCGGGAAAAAAAAAGATCTCGCAAAATTGGAATTGATTGATTGAACTTTTCAGTCCCACCCAGTCTGCCATTACCACCGCAGCCACGTCCACCCAATGGGCCATGCCCACTCAATGGGCCACACCCACCCAATGGGCCACACCCACCCAATGGGCCATGCCCACCCAGCACCCGACGATACATAAGTGGGGTTTGGGTTGCAGTTTGGGCACTTGGTCTCTAAAAGGTTCGCCATCACTGCTATAGGTGCAATGGCAGTCTTCATTTTTTTGACTCTCTCCAAATCTGGCGAGACTCAGAAAAATTACTTTAAGCATGCTCTGCTTATTTTAACTGCTTTAAATGTATACTAAATAGCACCGTTGGGATCAGGGGTTGGCAATTATTTTTCCCCAGGACCACCAGAGAAGCTGGAACTGTTCCGATTGACCTCAAGCAGGTCAGACAGGGACTGACCAAGGGCCACATGTGGTCCCGGGGTCGAAGGTCTGATTTATAGCAAACAGCTTGATAAGTCACAGCTAGCTATTGTTTGCTGAACCAACCTTTATGGAGTAAGCCATAGTTTGATAGGTTGAGACCCCCCTCTGGGCCATGAGTCAACGCTGACAAACTACAGGGTAGCATGTTCAAACTATATAACTGAGTGAGTTGCTTATGAATCAAGGGATTTAATTCGACTGTTTGACAGTTCATGCCAGTATTCTCTATTTTGATTGGCATGAGTCATTCTGGAGCTGGGCCCCTCAATCACCTGCTCCCTCCAGTTTTCAATTGTGAATCTTCTTCTTCTTCTTCTTCTTCTTCTTCTTCTTCTTCTTCTTCTTCTTCTTCTTCTTCTTCTTCTTCTTCTTCTTCTTCTTCTTCTTCTTCTTCTTCTTCTTCTTCTTCTTCTCCTTCTCCTTCTCCTCCTCCTCCTCCTCCTTCTCCTCCTCCTCCTGCTTCTCCTCTTTCTCCTCCTCTTTCCTCTTCCTCCTCCATGTCACAATTTAGCAGAAGATGTGTGTCCAAATTCTGAACATTTGGAAAGTTCCTTAAAAGTGCATCAGCTGGAGCATCAGCTCTTTTCAGTTACTTACTTTGAACTCCAGGAAGAGGTACATGTCATATGGAGTACCAAAATAATATCTCTTTCTGTCTCCGTAGGCAATTTAATTGAATGACGTCTTTGTGTTTAAGCAGTCCGATCTTGCTATGCCTTCCCATTATAATTCCTTCCCTCTTAAGTGCAGGATGTGATGTTGGCTGAAAAAATAAAGAAATTGCCATTCCTTAGACAGGGAAGTTAAATATAGACTTTCTGATCCATCTTTAACTCTTGGGTTAAATGAATTTTCAATGAAGACATTACTTACGCAGCCCTATTAAGATGAGACTTTATAATTGATCTATGCTGACTTTCCTTGCTGGCATTTCAACCTTTATGGGACCTTGGCAGATCCATGAAGAGGAACAATAACCAGTTTCTTCTGAGATTTTTTAAAAATAAACATTCCTTTGAATTTGTTCCTATGGTCATATATTCCTTCATGTGTATCTCCGTAATTGCTCCAAAACATAATTTCTGTCACCATGTTTAAGTGCTATTTTGATTTCCTTGGGGATGCTCCAGCACAGGACATGGGACTTAAAGAGGAACCAATTCTCTTGTGTAGATTACTCCAGTCACACTGGGTTAAGCCAGGATTTTATGCATAATCTTTGAAGATTAAATGATAGTACCTAGGTTCACATATGATGCCATAATTGATGGTTTCCATATCAGGATCATGAGCAAACTATGGTTTAATGTCATGTGTGATCCAGGCTACTAGGACATCTGGGAAAAGTCATTGAGATGGTGCTGTTAGGGTGGTATTTCCATTCAGGGGTCCTTGATGTTCTCTGAGCTTGTTTGGGTTTTTTTTGCAGATGTTTCATTACCCAAACTGGGTAACATCATCAGTACTAGAAGGGAGAGCAAACCTCATTCCTTTTTAACACTGATGATGTTACCTTGTTTGGGTCATGAAAGGTCTGCAAGCAAACAACCAAGCTCAGAGAACATCAGGGACCCCACAGTCGTCGTCGTCGTCGTCGTCGTTGTCGTCCTCCTCCTCCTCCTCCTCCTCCTCCTCCTCCTCCTCCTCCTC
>NW_015388628.1:42114-71436 GCF_001527695.2 Protobothrops mucrosquamatus | reverse complement strand
AAAAAAAAAAAAAAAGGTGCCGGAACTCACATACGTCATACAACCCGCCTTGCCTACCCTACAAGGTTCCATCCAAAAAAGATGCCGGAACTCCGTTCTGGGTGTTCTATGAGAAAAAAAAGCCCTGATGCTACCTAGTTTGGGTAATGAAACATCAGGGAGCACAAAGGACCCCTCATTTCAAGCCTGAGCTACCAATATTCTCCTTTATTGGTATTTCCGTTCAGTTAAGCAGCAGAGCAGAAAATGCTTCGGAATCAGATAAATGCATCAGGCTCCTTAGGTTATATTGCCAAGGATCCTTTTGAATCCAATTGTATTTTATTCTTCCTGCCCTTCTATTTCTTGCGTTGAATAAACCAGACAGTAAAATCGATGAACAAATGACTACACAGAAAAATAAATGGCTGTTAACATTTTGCCCCCAGCCAATAAGAAGAAAGAGAAAGAACGTCCTGAAATTTCTCTCCCTTCAGACTTCGAGCACACAATCCATGTTGGCTTTGATGCCGTCACTGGGGAATTCACAGTAAGTCTTTGCTTCATTGTCTGCCTATCTTCTACACCCTTTCCTCTCCTTTCCTTTCCTTTCCCAGTCATGAGTCCTGTACAGGTATTTCTTGAACGCAGAACGGATGTGAGAACAGAGGTAGCACTAACCACCTGCTCGGTGTTCATTAGAACAGGTATGCACATGGGGTCTCTGCCATAGTTATGTTCAATGCACATTGAGTCTGCCTTTCAGATAACAGTTGCATGCGCCTTCATCCTAAACCATAATGGAGGACAATGTTGAAACCTATCTAGGCATATGGATCTGAAGACTTTATTGTAACCCACTAGAAGGCTATGAGCTATGAAAAACTATAGGGAAAAAAAATCTAAATGTGCTCTGTTGATCCGGCTCATGGGATACATGAGTAATTTGATATTGAACATCAAACCCTGACAATCCAGCTATCACTTGACCTTCATGTCAGATATTGATTAGGAAACATGTCCAAATGAAAAGGGAGACTGGGAGTTGTGGTTTTCTAGCATGAGGTCATAATGGATATTCACACATAGCCGTTGCTGAATTTGTTATTGTTTAGGCCAGTGTTTCAACCGTGGCCATTTTAAGATGGGTGGACTTCAGCCCTCACAATTCCTTGCCAGCCATACTGTTTTCTTCTAGGGCAGGGGTGTCAAACTCCCGGCCCGCGGGCTGGATGCGTCACGTGGAAGCCGTGCCCACCCCATTGCCGGCAATGGCAAAACTGGCCTGATACGTTGCGCGATGTCACGTGACGTAGCAAGTTTGACATGCCTGCTCTAGGGTGTTTTTTCAGCACCCTTGGATAACTCATTCCAGGGAACTCCTGGTGGTCTCCCATCCATATCCCATCCAGTCCTGAAGCTGCTAATATTAGAGCAAATGAACAAACCTGAAGTATACATCTTTAGACTTAGGTGGCGATTACCACAACCGGCTGTTCTTGTATAGAACATTCTCTGTTCACACACACAATTTTGCACATCCTGAGCTTCTTTCTTACTGCTGGCTTAACCAATCACGTTTCCCCCTACTGTGGGGTATATTTATTTATTTATCTATTGCTATCCTGCCTTTATTATTTTTACAAATAACTCAAGGCGGTGAACATATCCACCACACCTTCCTCCTCCTGTTTTCCCCACAACAACAACAACAACGACCCTGTGAGGTAGCTTGGGCTGAGAGAGAGGGATTGGCTCAAAGTCACCCAACTGGCTTTTTATGGCTAAGGCAGTCTCCGGGTGATTGGCCCAAAGTCACCCAATCAGCTTTCAGGGCTAAAGAGAGACTAGAACTCACGGTCTCTCAATTTCTAGCCTGGTGCCTAGACTGTCTCTTCGGCTTCCCTTCTTTGATTCATTCTCAAGGAAAGACATTAAGCTGTTCAGGCTGGGGAGAGTCGGTGGAAGAATGTGTCACAGAAAATAAATCAGCCGTATAGCGTCTTGCTGGTTTGCAATTTTTTTTTTCTCCGTCCAAATCCATTTTGATGCAGCCTCTTCTGCATTAAGTGGCAGAAGTCTTAATGGCTGATGACGGAGAGATCAGGGATTCCGTGCACATCTGGAGTGCCACACATTATCCTTCCTTGCTTAGCACCACTGGGAAAATAATTAAATGATTTCTCAAGACAAAAGAGTTTAAAAAACAGGAGGGGCGGGAGCACACCGCCTTAAGCTCTAGGGGAAAAGTAGAAAGTAGATCAAATAAATGCACCAACAGGAACATATATGTTGTTACTTCTTGAGCCTTTTACAATGCCTTCAAAGAGAGATTTTTTAACAAGAAAAAGGGGGGTTTCAGTGAAAAATGGAATTTTGGAGAGAATAATTCTGAAAAGGACTGGTTGTTCCATCTGGAGATGTTGGTTAACAGAATTGCCTGTGGATCATTAAGATAGTTAAAGAGAGATCCAATCTAGAATTAAGGGGGGAAATCCTGACAGTGAGAACGATTAATCAGTGGAACGGCTTGCCTCCAGAAATTGTGGGCGCTCCATCACGGGATATTTTTTTTAAGAAGATAGACATTTTTTCGAGATGGTATAAGATAGGAATGCCTTGAGCAGGAGGTTGGACTAGATGACCTTTAAGATCCTTGCAGTCCTATGATTCTGTGATTCTAAGATGGTTGTTTATAGGGGCCAATTTCTACAGCAAGGAAGGGACTGCTGGAATATCCTTAAAATCACCGGAGAATTTATTTTTTTATGAGCCCAGAGCTCCTACTTCCACAATCCCATTGTTTCTAGAAATTAGATATTGCTGGATTACCTTATAGGCTTATTGAATAAGCAGGTTCCAAATTCAGTGCTGAGTATTTTAAATCAAGACCACATTATGACTTTTGTGAGCCTTTCGCACCTTTGTTTTCATGGGATCCTCCCTCCATTAAAAAAAAACATTAATCAAATTTATATAGCCATCTATCACATTGAAGGCAACTGTGGACAGTGTATAACAATAGCTTTAAAAAAATATAAAAACAGCAAATACAAATACAAAAGACTCTAGAGAAAATTACCCTGAAAACGAAAATGCAATGAAAGTGAAGGTGTAGGAGAAGAGCAGGCGGAGATGGAAGGCAGAGTTAAGCGTGTCATCAGCTTAGAATTGTTATGTTGCCATAAATGGTTCAAGTCCATCCCCTTTTGAATTCCATTGACCCTCATCTGGTGCCAATTTAGTAATGAACTTTAGTTGATTAGATTGCTCTGTATAGACTTGAGCAATAAAGCTTCTGAACTGCATATAACCAAGTCTCTGGATACCTGGGAGTCCCACGCCTGGTCACACCACCAGGTATGGAAGATCTTTTGGAATATCAAAATCAATCTAATTTTTTTTGGGGGGGAAGGATATTCTATAAGGCTGGCACCCTAGCAGAGAAGGCACATCTCCTGTGACCCACCAAATGTAGCTCATGGCTAATGGTACCCACAGCAGGCCCCCTGTGCAAGATCTGATGGAACAGGCTGATATAATATTAAAAAAGGTTAACACTACTAGTAAAAATAGTAATATTAGAAGTTATCTTTCCTATATTTTTCAATATTTTTATTGAAGACTATAAAAAAAATCTGTATATATATATATATTCAGATTTTTATATATATAATTTTATATATAATTTTGTAATAATTAATTACTACCAATTGACTAGGATGCCTGTTGCATATCACCAAAGTTACTAAATTTTAGCATTCACAATAGACTATACATTACAACTATTTGATGACGTTTCCATATTGTATATGTCTTGGCCAGTTGTTATTAAAAGGCATGAAAATAAACAGCTTCCTTTTTATTCCTTCTGATTTTTTTAAAAAAAATTGAAACATTTTTGACACTGTGATCATTGCTAAATGAGTTTTTCCGTAGGACTGATCTGATTTTTTAAAATTAATGATAAGTTTATTGCAGCAAGGATTCTTCCGCTAAGGACTTTTGGCAAAAAAAAAAAATTTTTTCCTGGGTTTCATATTCTTTGTCTTAAAGTGGGGGGGGGGAATATTTTAAACCTGTGCAAATGTTCCTCCCTCATTTCAGAGGGTAGCCATCATTCTGTCTGTGTTAAGCATCATGAGTTGTGTGCAATGTGCCCAGGGTTTTTTTTTCGTTTGGTGTTTTATTTCTTTTTGACACTCAGGCCCAATCGCTGCCCTGGCTGAATTGCTTTGCACTGCTCACAGCTACATCCAAAAATCATAACTGGGGACATTCGCTCTGAAGCTTGGCTTTCAATCATGAACATCAGCTGGCATGAGGTTGCTTGTGATGGTGCATGTCCCATTGCCATTTCATTGTTGCTTGGCACCACTGTGAACAACAAAAATCAGGACACAAAACACCGAACAAGTTGATGAAAGATGAGTAGGGGAAACAGCTTTTTCCGGCCTTGATCAATGTCAACATAATATTGTTGCCTTGACTTAAATGGGAGAACCTGGATTTTAACAAGACACACTCTTAAGTTCTGTCTAGAAAGAAAGATCAGAGAATGAAAGAGTAGTTTGGTGTTAATATGGCAAGCATTGGCAGATCCTAGGGATGGAGTCAAGAGAGAACTCAGCCCAGAATCGTTCCATGTCCACAAACGCTTCAAGTCCAACCCCTCTTGAATTCCATTAACATATCTGTCTTATCTCACTCTTATTTAACTCAATTTAGTGCTGACCGATAGTTGACTAGCTTTTTGAGCATATGTATGAGCAATAAATCAGCTTAACTGGAATTTAATGTGTAGTCCTGATTCTTTGTGCCTGACCAGCATGATGCACTTGGAAAACTGGATGACCACAAGATTTCAGTGAGCAGATAATCCTGTGGTGGCAAACCTATGGCACGGCGTGCCACAGGTGGCACGCAGAGCCCTCTCTGTGGGCACGCGCACCGTCGCCCCAGTCCTAGGCCTTCAGCTGGGTTTTATAAAACCTTTTCACTTAAAAAAAGGTTCAGTCAATCAATCAATCAATTTCAACTTCACACGAGAAAAAAAAAGATCTCGCAAAATTAGAATTGATTGATTGAACTTTTTAGTCCCACCCAGTCTGCCGTTACCACCGCACCCATGCCCACCCAATGGGCCATGCCCACCCAATGGGCAACACCCACCCAATTGGCCACACCCAGCCAATGGGCCATGCCCACATGGCACCCGACGATACATAAGTGGGTTTTGGGTTGTAGTTTGGGCACTCGGTCTCTAAAGGTTCGCCATCACTGAGATAAGTGTTTTCTCTATACATAGTGATGGTCCAACTTCGGTAGTCCTGAAGTATTCAGGCATCTGTTTCATATGCAGAAGGACCCAGATTCAGTACTGGACTAGATACCAGCAATCTGGAACTAAAGCAATGATGTCATAGTCTCTTGGACTATGGAAGACAAGTTTTAGTGCTGGTGGGCACCTTCTGAAAGTTTAGAACACAGTTAGACTTCATTGGCACCACGAGAAGACACTTGCATGGCTTAATAACTGTGGAGATTCTCCATCATCCAGGTCATGGTTATCCCAAAGGTGCTTTTCCAAAAGGTAACCGGACTTTCTTGTTTTTTTTTTTCCCTTGAAGAACTGAAGTTTGGAACAGAACAGAACTGAAGTTTGCTTGCAGAAGTGAAGAAGCTTCTTGGATGAGAAGTGAAACATTTCCGAGGGGGAAAAAACAAAGAAAGTCCAGTTGCCTTTTGGAAAAGCACCTTTGGGACTTGCACCTAATTTCTCCTGCTGTACCCTATTTTTTTA
Source organism: Protobothrops mucrosquamatus (assembly GCF_001527695.2). Taxonomy (NCBI): domain Eukaryota; kingdom Metazoa; phylum Chordata; class Lepidosauria; order Squamata; family Viperidae; genus Protobothrops; species Protobothrops mucrosquamatus. Next base: position 65,654 of record NW_015388628.1, on the reverse strand, counting down.
TTTACTAAGAATGCCCATATAAGGCCCGTAAGCATTTTAAATAAAGATGCTTCTGCAGGCTGGTTCCTTCCCTTTCAGAATTAATTAATGAATATTTCATAGTTCTAAACTGCCCTTCTCCCCAAGAGAGGGGTTGAGAACGCCAGATTGTCTTTTTAAAAAAATATTAAATGAATTTTTAAAAACCAGGCAGCGCTGATTTTAAGCACCAGGGGAGGTGACACGTAGGCATCACACCCCTCTATGCCTTAATGAAAATTTAAATTGGTTCTGACTGAAGAAGTAAAAAGAAAGTGTAACTTTAGATTACAGAAATAACACTTCCATTTCAGGCCAGCCATTTCCTTTTTGAGCTATCGTTCTGACAAAGGTTTGGTGCAGTGGAGGCTCATTCTAGTTATGCTGTAAAGTTAAATACAGAACTGTTTTGCAAGCATTTTGCTGCCCTTTTCTAAACCAGCCTGTTGTGATTCATAGTTTTTCAGGAGGTGTCCAGGCCAGACATGACAGGTGCTACCAGGAACCCACATTCCCTGAGGCTTTGTTAGAAGCAGTTGGCCTTCCCTTCCAAAGAAACCTCTTTATAACTGTGCTGTAAATCTTTGCATGGAGCCCTTTCAGAATTGTCCAGGGAAAAAAAAAAAACCACACCTCATTCTATTCAACCCAATCTCTCCTGTTTTTGAAAATCGAACAGTCCATCCGATTATAGGGCTACTTAAATGAAGTAGAATGACTCTTTAGTCAGCCTCAAAGCAGAAATAAAATTAGCTAGAGCCCCACAGTTCTTTCCAAACAAGAAAATGATGCCTCCAACTTTAGGCTGTGAGATTTTTTTTAAAAATTTTTTTCAAAATCTTGCCCCCCTCCCCGGTAACTTGTGAATGACCCCTTGTGTTTGCTATTCCCTCAGTTAGAATAGGAAAGCTATTGACCCGCTGGAGTCTCTCTCTTTCCCGCCTTCTGATTTTTTTCTCCCGCCACCTTCTGTTTTAACTTTCTTTTCTTTCTTTATTTACATCCATTGCAGCCAGCTCTCTGTGGCTCACAGATGTATACAGGGAAACTGTCTGAGGTGCGTCACGGGCCCAAACTAAGTGGCTTCTTTGAGATGTTTTAGTGCTGCGATCTCAGGCTTCATGTGTGTGCAGTAGAGTCTGTTGCTTGCCTTCCTCCTCATTGTCCCATCATGGACCGCTCTTCCCGCCAAGCACCATCAGCCCATCTCATTTTTGCAGAAGACCTCTTAGAACAAAAACAATCGAACCCTAAACCGGCAATTTAGAGAATGGGGCCGTGGGTTGCAAAATGTCATTGAGGGCCACTGGGACACACCTGGGTGGGTGGTGGTGGCATAAATGTGAGGGTGGCACTCATAACCACCTGCTGCTGGTGTCTTCATCACTGCCATAGAAAGCAAAAAAAAAAAAAAAAAAGGTTGTCGCCAGAGGGCAGGAAATTATACTGGATGTTTTGAAGCATTTCTTAAACCCCCACAAGAAGCTGGTCAAAGAGAGACCCAACCTAGAAGTAAGGAGAAATTTCCTGACAGTGAGAACAATTAATCAGTGGAACGGCTTGCCTCCTGGGGTTGTGGATGCTCCATCACTGGAGTTTTTCAAAAATAGATGGAACAATCATTTGCCCAGGATGGTATAAGGCAGACATGTCAAACACAAGGCCCGGGGGCCGGATGCGGCCTGTGATGTGGTTTCATGTGGCCTGTGAAGCCATCCTGGAAACAGTGAGGGAATAGCCCCCGCTGCTTGGCCCCGGGCCAGGCCGGCCGGGAGCCAATGTACAATTTTGTGGTGGCCATCTATGCTGAAACGCATTCAGTCTTAGCTCCACAAGGCCGTCTGGAAACAGCGAGGAACCAGCCCCTGCCGCGTCGGCCCCACCCCCTGGGTGCATGCTGGGGAGGTGTCACCCTTTGTGAGGAATGAAGAAATGCACCATGCCTTGGTGCTTGCCCTGGTCCCACCCCCTTCTGCCAGAGACCCTCAGATCTGTCCCACTCCTGCCCAGGCCCCCACAGGCACCCTTGATGCAAACCATGTAGAGCTGGCCATGCCCAGCCAGTAGGCCACACCCACTCCATCCACGCCCACCCAGTAGGCCACACCCACCCTGGCCACACCCACCTGGCCCCCTGAGGGCAACCCCAATGCTGATGCGGCCCTCAATGAAATTGAGTTTGATACCCCTGGATAAGGTCTTCTGCTTTGAGCAGGAGATTGAACCTGAAGACCTCCGAGGTCCCTTCCAACCCAAATGATTCTATGATAGTCTATTTCAGATGGGGGAGCCTCTAATGTTGGTGTGCAATGAAACAAGTAAGATGTGGGGTGTCCCTTTCACCTCTAGGATATGTTCCCCAAAGTCCCAAGCCAGGAGGTGTTTCCTACCCCAGGAGGTATCTCCTACACCTCCAGCCAGGAGATATCTCCTATCCCAATTGGATCTGCTCTTATTGTTTGAGGAAAGCACATTTTTTTAAGCTCTGCATCAAATATCCAGTGTAAGGTTCCTAAAGTCCACCGTGTTTATCTCAAAATTAGATGAGAGAGGGCATATACCAACCCGAAATTGCAGGGAATTAGTTCCATTTTTCTGCAATAATTGATTTCAGGATGAATTTCATGCACTTTTCTTTTCCTCGCCACAATGATAAATTTCTTGGGGTTTTTTTTGTTTTTAAATTGGATCCAGGTATTAGCTCTTTGTTTTAAGAGAGGATGAGAGAATGATTGCAGCTGCTGTAAACTGTCTAGCTTTAACGGCTTACAGCCTTACAGGTAACCTGGGATTCTTGTTAAGGAACTGTTTTAGCAGAGCATCAGCCTGAGCTGGGTGGAATCCTCTGAGGCCTCACCTGTCTTATTGGGCTTTTGCAGGGCATTCCTGAGCAGTGGGCCAGGCTGTTACAGACTTCCAACATTACCAAACTGGAACAGAAGAAAAACCCACAAGCTGTTCTGGACGTTCTCAAATTCTACGATTCCAAAGAGACGGTCAACAACCAGAAATATATGAGTTTTACATCAGGAGGTAAGCAAAGGTCATGGAGATCGTGCCATCACGAGTGAGAAGAAAAGGCTGCAGCTGGATGTCCAAATTGGGACAAAACCTTTGACCATTGAGGAGAGGTTGTCATGGAGAACATTTATCTATGTAGTCACTAGGAGTCAACACTGACTTGAGGGCAGATAACAACCATAGTTTACAGATGGTCTTTTTTACAGAGTTAAAAATAGCAAATATAGAGAAGAAGGAAGATTGGAATAGCTCAGAGGATAGGCAAGTGGTGTCCAACCTTGGCTACTTTAAGTCCTGTGGACTTCAACACCCAGAATTCCCCAGTTGAAGTCCACAAGTCTCAAAGTTACCAAGGTTGGACACCTTTGGGATAGATAGTACTATATTGATGGAAACAAGGAAGATGAGAAGTGGGATGGCCACTGGAATAAAATGTGGCGAAAGAAGGCTTAATTAGCAACTTGATCCATTGAACAAAAGGTTTTCCACGCTGCTTCATTTTGTGGCAGAATCAACCTTCACCGTCTAAGTAGATCCTGAAAGCTGAAATGCTCTTCCCTCTTCATTTCTAATAACCATTTATGATCTACCAAACCATCATAGATTTTCTTTTACCCATTGCAGATAAAAGTGCCCATGGCTATATTGCAGCCCATCCCTCGGTAAGTACCCGCTCTCGGTTGCTAACGAATTTCTACGTTCTGGAATTGCCTTTGTTTTCTGGCTTAATTTGCTATACACCAGGGTAAAAATGATCCATTTCATGACAACGTTTGTTTAACTGAGCAGAATGCATATTAGCAAGAGAATCCACCAATATATTTAATGCTAATTTTTCATTGCATGTATAAGTCGTCCTCCTTTTAATGCTAAACGACTGATCGGGGATATTTGTCATGTTGGGTGACTTAATTTTGCTCTGCCAGCTAGACAAGAAAGACCATATTGTGCCAGCAGATAAGAGAGGCATATTGCAAAGCTTCTGTGAAATAGACGCGTCTACAGAGCACAAATGCTTCTGTAGACAGGATGGTTTTGCAAACATGGCTGCATTGAAAAAAAATTGGAAGGTACAACAGAATGTACAATTCCCCAAGCCGTGTGTGTTCCAGCATGAGAGAGGCTGAGAAAGGAACAAAACTCAAGATGTAAAGATGTAATAAAATGGAGCTGATGGTTCCGACCACAATTTCCAAAATTCGGTAGCTTACTTTAATTCTTGTGTTTAAATTGTGATTAAAATTTGCATGATTCTTGCTTCGATATAAGGAGCTTGACCTCTAAATATCCCTTCCAATCCTGTTATTCTATGTTCTGTATATGGGCTTCTACTCCCAGAATTCCCCAGCCAGCTGAGCCATTGCTATAGAATAATATATAGAGTAACAGGATTGGAAGGGACCTTGGAGGTCTTCTAATCCAACCATCTGCTCAAGCAGGAGACCTTATGCTTTTAAGACACGTGGTTGTCCAATCTCTTCTTGAAAATCGTCTATCCATCTAGAAATGCTCAGATTAGGAAAACTCTGAATCAAAATATCATACAGAGAGCAATGTAAAGCCGTACCTCTAAACACCTCTCCTACCCCTGCCAATCTGCACAAGCTATTAACTTTCACTGCAGGAACATCTGATCGTTTGGGATTCCCATTTCTCAACACTTCCATAGGCTGTAGTTTTACAGTGTTATAAGCCCAGGCTTTAAAGAATTCCACGTTAAAACAAACCCATCCGTTCTTTGTGTCACACCATTGTCGATAGCTTTATACAACTTTATGGCTGAGAAGGACAGGTGATTTGGGTCAGGTGTGCTCTTGTAAATCTTTGCCAGAGAAGTGAGAGACACCGTTTTTTCTGTCTTGCTGCTCATGATACCTAACAATCAGTTGGTGTCCTGGGTTTGTTATAAAACATATCAGGATTCTTAATCATAGTAACTTGAAAATGCGTGGACTTAAACTCTGGCTAGGGAATTCTGGGAGTTGAAGTCCATGCATCTTCCAGTTGCCATAGTTGAGAAACCCTGCTCCATAAGGGGCCTGGAATTGATGGGTATTAACAGAGGGATTCAGTCAAGATCATGTGAGGTACTAATACTACTCTATAAAGCCTTGGTCAGGACACACCTAGAAACTGCAACCAGTTTTGGCCTCCACACTATCAAAATGATGTTGAGACTCTTAAAAAAAGTGCAGAGAAGAGCAACAAGGATGATTAGGGGGCTGGGGGCTAAACATATGAACTGGGAACTGGGTATGGCTAGTTTAGTGAAGAGAAGGACCAGGGGTGACATGACAGCAGTGTTCCAATATTTGAGGGGCTGTCACAGAGAGAGGAAGGGGTCAACCTATTTTCCAAAGCACCTGACGACCAGACAAAGAACAATGGATGGAAACTGATCAAGGAGAGATTCAACTTAGAAATAAGGAGAAATTTTCTGATAGAACAATCCACCAGTGGAACAGTTTCCCTTCAGAAGTTGTGGTAGCTTCATCACTGGAAGATTTCAAGAAGAGACTGGACTGTCATCTGTCAGAAATGGTGTAGGGTCTCCTGATTGGGTGGTGGTGGGGATTGGACTAGATGATCTTTCAACTCTGTTATTCTAATACTAATACTATTAAGGTAGTGGAAACATCAAGATAGGCAATATCTTGATACCTAGTTAAAGAGCTAGGTGCTTAGTCTTGTAACTGGGCTGGAGCTTCATTGTTATCTGCATTTCAGGGCACGAAAACAGCTTCGGAGCCACCATTGGCTCCCCCAGTTTCTGAAGAAGAGGATGAAGAAGATGAAGAGGAGGAGGATGACAATGAACCACCCCCTGTGATCGCCCCACGCCCAGAACATACTAAATCAGTAAGATCTTTTGGGTGCCATCAAAGCAGGACCGCTGAATGCTGAAGGAGACCGGGAAGAAAAAGGCAGCAGATACAGAATTTAGTTATTTTTTTAAAATCATAATCCATATAGCTTGAGGGGAAGGGTAGTGTGTTGCTCTCCAGGTTCCTGGCTTGTTTGAGTTACCTTTGTAGCACAGATTTCATTATCAAGCAACCAACACAAAAGGGAGGGTAAAAGTAGGACCTCTGTGCGTAAAAAAGACAAAGATATATTGGAATAATAGAGAGCATCCCAACAGGGTGATAAAGAGCACTTTCACCCACGGGCCTTCCAATGAAATGAGTAGTTTGTATCTGAAGCCCAACCAGGATTACTTTATATAAGAAAACAGATTTGAGGTAGCTAAATGTAGAATTTCTCTCCCATTCACAAGGCCCGGTTCAGAGGAGACAACTCATAATATAGCAAAAAGCCCAAATTTATTGATGATCTCAAGAAATTTTTTGTGATAAAGAATGGTTTGTATCCATTCCCTGAAATTAACCTGTTGACCCAAGACTTTGCAGTCTTTGATTTGGCAATGCCAACATTTTGTCAATGCATGAAAAGACGGGAGAGGGCTTCTTCCTCCGGCATTTGGTCATAAATGGAAAGGCCTCTTAGAAGTCTTGAAATCCATTCCCTGCTCACCCAAAGGATAAATTAAATGTTTGAAAAGGCATGGAGTATTTGTGGAAGGGCAAGAAGGCCATTGGTTGTCATCTGGAAGACAAGTCATCCAGGATTTGTTAGGGAGAGGTCCACCAATCTCCGCTCTTTGTTTCTTTGTTTCAGATTTACACTCGTTCAGTGATAGAGCCTGTGGCTTCACCAGCCTCAGTGAAAGAGTCCACCATCCCCCAGCCTGAAAATTCAAACACGAGCACTTTGTACAGAAACACAGATCGGCAACGGAAGAAATCCAAGATGACTGATGAAGAGATTCTAGAGAAATTAAGTGAGTATTTCTCTCCCCCTCTTGTTGCAGTCTTGTTTGTTGACACAATCGCATAACGGAGTTAGGAAGGTGACAGAAAGAATGAAACCTTGAGAAAAGCAGCCATGAGTACTGTTAAGGTCTTCTGATTACAGTGACATGTTAGATTGTCATTAACGTGGTAAACTACATGAGGCTAGGCTAGGATCTAACATCTGCGTTCTCACATAACATAATAAGGATCAAGCTTACTTTTGGTTAGGGTGGCACAGTGGCTCAGTGGTTAAAATGTTGTAGGTTTGAGACCCGAGCGCCACATGATGGGGTGAGCTCCCGTCCTCACCTCAGCTCCTGCCAACCTAGCAGCTCTAAAGCATGCAAATGCGAGTAGATCAATAGGTACCACTTCGGTGGGAAGGTAACAGCACTCTGTGACATCATGCTGGCCACATGACCGCAGAAATGTCTTCGGACAGCGTTGGCTCCATGGCCTTGAAACAGAGATAAGCACAGCCTACTACAGCCAGTAACAAGCAACGGAGTAAAATCCACAGGGAATTCTTTTACTTTTGGTGAAATAATTTCTATTTTTGCAAAGCTCTTCAGAAAGTTTATGGCTCAGACCATTACATGAATTAAGGAAATGACTTAATTAAAGAACCAGGTGAAGAACGTTGCATTTAATGCAACCATTGAGTTGCAACTTAACAACCTCAGCTAGATTGGCCAGAAGTCCCATTGTGTGAAAAAAGCAGGATATAAAATACTCCATGGTAAGTGTGTACAAAAATTACATGTGCTTAACACACACTAAATATGCATGTGCTGTTATGAGAGTAGACTTTTGTCCAATGTTAGAATGTGGGCATCACTGAAATAACTTGATGGGCTTATGACGGCCAGACATCCTGATTCAAAATGTGTAGGTGATGTATTTTGAACGGCTACCCAGCTTTCAAAATGGCATCTCCATGTTTAGAAAGATATTTTTTCCTAACTACCAACTGCTGGAAATGTACAGCAAAAGGACCATAACTGAATTTATATGTTGCTTGTTTGAAGTTGGAAATGATTATAAAACTAGTTATCCCAAAGATGCTTTTCCACAAGGCAACTGGATTTTCTTGTTTTTCGTTGAAGATGTTTTGCTTCTCATCCAAGAAGCGAAACGTCTTCAAAGAAAAACAAGAAAGTCCAGTTGCCTCATGGAAAAACATCTTTGGGATAACTATGACCTGGATCAGGGGTTCCCAACCCCTGGTCCGTGGACTGGTACCAGGCCGCGGCATGCCAGTAACCGATCCGCACAAAGAAGCAAAGCCCCATCCATGGGATGCAGGCAGCACACAAAACCATGCACTCTCCAATCCGTGGAAAATCTTTCTCCCCGGAACCTGTCCCTGGTGCCAGAAAGGTTGGGGACCTCTGACCTGGATGACTGAGAATCTCCATAGACGATTATAAAACTAGGCCTTTCCAGACCACTGTCTGCTTCATATCACTGCACAAAATATCTATGAGCCATTAGGGTTTTGAGTTCTAATTTTGTTTGCTCCTTTTTTTAAAAAAACATAGCCTTCCTTCCTTCCTTCCTTCCTTCCTTCCTTCCTTCCTTCCTTCCTTCCTTCCTTCCTTCCTCCCTCCCTCCCTCCCTCCCTCTCCATTCCAGCCAACTCTGTAGTGTATAACATAAGTAAAAAACTAAAGCCAATAGGAACAACCCATATGCCAGATATTTTGCTGCAATATTGTGAAACAAAACATTTATGGCTGAGCAGCGTTATTAATGAAGCTCAGTTTGATCTGATTCCCTGCCCTGAATCTTTAAACTCATTTTGCTTGCTTGATTATTGTCGACTTTCATTTCTCTTTCTTTAATAATGTAATAGGCACTTGATTACCACGCTCAAAGGTTTTCCTTTGAGCCAGCTTTGAATCAGAGATGGAAAACTTGCTTGAAATTTCTGTCATGCTTTTGAAGCCTGGATAACTTAACAGATATCTCTCTGGTTAATTAGGAAAAGAATTAAGGATGAATTAAGATTTTTTTAAAAAACAATCTAGGCAATACCTCTTTCCTTTGTTAGCCACATTTTCTGATATCTCCATTGTTTTCTTCCACCCATTTTTATAAAGATATTATGGGACTCTGTTTCTCTTCAAAATCATTGTTAATTCTTTTCTGAAATCAGTGATGTCGGATAATGACGAATAAATGATCATGGCTGGTAATAACCCGTAAAAGAAAAGGGACGCTTCTTACATCTCCCCCCCCTTTTATTATGTTAGTATAAATCTTGATACATTGTGTTATTTCAATACACTTATCTAATTTAAGATAATTTAGTTATTGTTTAATACCTTAGAGTACTGGATATAAAAAGAGGGGTGGGAAGAAGGATATTCTCTGATTATTAGTTACTGGAAGGGATGAAGGAAAACGATACTCAGAGGTATAAAGATTATAATACAATTTTTGGTGTTCAACTAAATTACTTGCTGTTGAAATTTTGATATTGAAATATTGATATATTCGGACCTGGTGTATTCTTTCTCTTTCTTTCTTTCTTTCTTTCTTTCTTTCTTTCTTTCTTTCTTTCTTTCTTTCTTTCTTTCTTTCTTTCTTTCTTTCTTTCTTTCTTTCTTTCTTTCTTCTTTCTTTCTTTCTTTCTTTCTTTTTTTCCTTCTCTCTCTCTCTCTCTCTCTCTCTCTCTCTCTCTCTCTCTCTCTCTCTCTCTCTCTCTCTCTCTCCATATTTGTGCGCTTATAGAAGGAAAAATAGATGAACCAAACAAGTTTAACAAATTTTACCTTGTTGAATTGCATTATCTGTCCCAACCACTGCTGCACATGGTGTCTGCATTGGACGTGCAATTAACCAGATGGCACAAGGTTTATAGTCCTTCTGACTTTCCTATTCTATTCTTCGATACTTCACGAGCTGGTCTGCAAAAATACTGCGATAATTCCCATTGCCAAAGCTGACAGAAGCTCTCAAGCAAAAATGGAAAATGGAATGATAGGTTTCAACTTGCCAGATCTCGTAGGAGTGTGGAAATTTCAAGAGATTTTGTGAATTCATGAGATTGAATGGTTATTGTTTTTTATTATTATTATTTGAAGGAGAAGCAGTGGGCCCTTGGAAATTTAGGGAGAAGCAAATTATGAATCCCTTCTGAAACTGTTTATATTCTAGACTGATAGGGAAAATACTCAGTGTAGAAAAAAATTGGAATAGCAAGTTTGATTTGCACTTCGTATAAGATATCTTTGTTATATTAATCCATCAGCCAGAGAAGAAGGAATGATTTATCACTTACACAATGTAGTTTTTTTTTTAAACCAAGCTTATAGGAAGTGCTATTTATCTAAAACTTTACAGGTCTTCAGATTTGATTCCAAAAGTGCAGATTTTGAAACTGAAGCATTGTGCGGTCCTAATTCTTCTTTTCCAAAATTTGAAAGGTGGCACCCAAATAAATATTTTGCCATTTTAGACTATTGGGTGACACTGTTAGCCTTTTTCTTCGTTTTGGAAGTTTTGTTACAACTGATCTGTTTTTTACTGAATCTCACCTTAATATTTAATTCTTATTGTTCTCCAGACTAAGAATTTCTGACAATAGCCAACTTTTCTTTTTTTTCCAAAATTATTTGGGAATTGTGTACCATCTTTTGTCTAGGCCTTTTTAATGTCTGTTTTAACCAAGGTCTATTTTTCTTATTTATTTTAGGAAGTATTGTGAGTGTTGGAGACCCGAAGAAGAAATACACACGGTTTGAAAAAATTGGCCAAGGGTTAGTATTCCTTTCTTCCTATTTCCTTTTTATCATCAAGTCTTCTTCAACATGGACCATCATATATTACCTGGTATAGAGATGTACTGTTTATAACCTGGAGGCTTTATGGACCACTAAAATAGTAGCATGGCCCCACAACCAAATTACTACTAAGTGTTTAGTATGACATAGATAGATTTAAACCCTCTTCCAAAAGGGTTTATAAAATCGGGAAATATTTTAAAAGGATATTTCATAATATTAATGGGATCATTATTAAGAGAATATGCCCGTGGTATACAGGTAAACCTCAATTTATGATGATAATGGAGGCCAAAATTTCTGTTGCTCACTACGACAGTTGTTTTGTTCCATTTTAGGAACGTGTTGCCACAGCTGTTTAAGTGAATCACTGCAGTTGTTAAGTTAGTAACACGATTGTGAAGTGAATCTGGCTTCCCCATGGACTTTGCTTGTTAGCAGGTCGCAAAAGATGATCATGTGGCGATGATCGTGGCACTGCGACCATCCTAAGTATGAGTCAGTTGCCAAGCATCTGAATTTTGATCATGTGACTGTGGGGATGCTGCAATGTGAAAAACGGTCATAAGTCACTTTTTTCAGTGCCGTTGTAACCGCGGTCACTAAACAAATGGTTGTAAGTATGTTAACAACTGCAGTGATTCACTTAACAGCTGTCTCCCTTAGCGACAGAAATTTTGGGCTGGATTGTGCTCATAAGTCGAAGACTACCTGCATTCCAGATTATATTGAAGCATTCTAAAAATGTCCTGTTGTGCAAAGGGTGTTTCTTTTCTGTAATGGATCCCAGAGATGAAGTCTACTGGAGACGCATCTGTGGTGGAAGGTCAGCGAAATGATGGGTATTGTGCTGCGGTCCTGGGAGGTGTAGGACAATTCGCTGTGGCCAGCTCACTGTGGCCATTTTGCCCCGGGACAACTCGCCTCAGACAATTCCATGTGCGATAATTCAACGTGATAAATATTATCCACCACTGTTTCTTTCCGTGATTTCCATGGACAAAAATGGTAATAATGTCGAAGAAACAGGGGTGGGTATCCCACACGAAGTTGTCCAGAGTGAATTGTCCTATGGCAAGTTGACCACCATGAGTTGTCGAAGGCAAGTTGGCCATGGCAAGGGGTGGACTACAGAGAATTGGCTGTGGCAAATGGTCCCATTCCGTGCCCTGGGAATCTGAACCATCACTTCCTGTCCGCCATTTTCCAGATTTTGACACCCTCACGCCACCCTGTGTGGAACATGCTGCATGAAAGGAAGAATTGTGCTAACTACCTGGCTGTTCTTACCTTTGGCCTGGAGAGCTATGCTCCCATTGATCCTAGAATGTGTCTGCAGGACGTCGCCTTCTTTATGGGATGGAAATATAAATGTGTTTAGCTTGTGTGCCCTTGAAAATATGCACAGAGCAGTTCTTGCTGTAGCTTTTCCCATGGACCACGTTGCGATAAATTCTGACTGGGAACCGTACGCGCAAATCAATCTCAAAAGGCATTTACTTTGCCTGTAAATCTCTTTTTTCTAGTTCCCCCAAGAGTTTCAGCCTGGATGTAAACAGGCTTTTCTAAATAAAATATACAAATCAGACTCCTCTAAGCTCAGGAGCCATGGTTCTGCCCTGACAGCCTTGAATACACTGAATTAATTTTTTTATGTAAACAAATTGGATTAAACACTCCTATTAGTCACCAAAAATCCCATTTCCATTTGCATTTATATTAAAATGATACATTCCCTGCCAGTGAAAATATTGTATTGGATCGAAAGACCAAGTTGAGAACAGAATGATTAAAATGCAATGGAAATTATCTATCACCAGTTAATCTCTGTGAACAGAGGGGACCGATAGGCTTAATTGCACTCAACAATTCCGGTTCTGTTGGGGTTGAGCAAAGCAGATATCTCTAGCAGTCGTTACTGATATTATTGTACTTTTAGTTCTACGGAATAAATCAACTGAAAGAGAAAGATTTCTTTCACCTGGGGGTTAGGATTGCTCATGGATCTCACAGAATTTTCTTGCAAAAAGCTTTGGGATTTCTGAAGCAGCCTACGGTGTTTTAAATAAATACTGGAGCACAACTCCAATCTGAAATTACCCCTCGGTGGGATTTGTTAACACAAATAACACAAATCAGAAGGCTAGAAATTTATATATGCACCATCTGTTTTCCCTCTCCCTGTTGATGGGCGAAACTTGCAACGGGCTTCCTCTCAGAGGCTTTATTTCTTTAATTAAACAAGAACAAACAATCAAGGCAATAACACACATATGGACCCTCATGTATTACATTGGTGTCATATGATATATATATGTTGTATGGTGTTAAAAAAGTTCTTATTTTTGTATCTTTCTTAAAGTCCGTTTCTTCGTTTTCTCGTTGCGTTTTGTTTATTTTATTTGTGTTTTGTTTATTTGTAAGGTGTGTAATTTATAACTGTAGCCAAGTCGGTGTTTATTACAGTCAAAGACCAGAGCAAGTTGAAAACATTAAAAATTCTAAAATAAAATAATAAATAACAAAATCTGTATTGAAATCACATTTGCCATCCAATCTGTCAGTTGCACACAAGTAAAATACAGCAGGGCCTAACTACAATATAATATCAATCTTTAAACGGTGAGGCCCATAGACATTAGATACTAAAAAGCCTGAGAGAGAAAATGTATTGTATCAAGCACTTTGGCCACCTAATGAGAAGGAAGGACTCACTGGAGAAGAGCCCTAATGCTGGGAAAGATGGAGGGCAAGAGAAGAAGGGGATGACAGAGAATGAGGTGGCTGGATGGAGTCACTGAAGCAGCAGGCGTGAGCTTAAATGGACTCCAGAAGATGGTAGAGGACAGGAAGGCCTGGAGGAACGTTGTCCATGGGGTCACGGTGGGTCAGACACGACTTCGCAATTAACAACAACAAATGTCTATTACTCTATTGTAGTAGAAAGTTCTTTACATATACAGAATATAGGATACATTCCCTGCCAGTATTCAACTCACTCTGTGTGTGTGTGTGTGTGTGTGTGTGTGTGTGTGTACTTTAAATAATCACTAACCAAATGTTTGTAACTTGAGGACTATACTCTGCGTGTTATGTGGGAGTGTTTGTAAGTTAGCTTACAAACTTTCATTTAGTGACTATTCAAAGTTACAGCGGCACTGAAAAAACGGACTTGCAATCAAGTTCTCACCTTTATGACCATCACAGCATCCCCACGGTCACGTGATCAAAATTTGGGCATTTGGCAACCGCCATGTTTATGCTGCATAGTTGCATTATCCCAGAGTCATGTGATTCCTACTTGCAACCTTCTCCAGGGCTGGCTTCTGACAAGGAAAGTCAATGAGGAAAGCTGGATTTGCTTAACAATAGCAATAGCCCTTAGACTTATATACCACTTCACAGTGCTTTACAGATTCAGCATCTTGCCCCCAACAATCTGGGTCCTCCTTTTACTGACCTCGGAAGGATGGAAGGCTAAATCAATCTTGAGCCCTTGAGGATCGAACTCCTGGCAGTGGGCAGAGTTAGCCTCTAACTGCTGCGCCACCAGGGCCATGCAATTCATTAACAACTATAGTGAGTCACGTAATGGTCATGGCAAAACAACCTCTTTGCTTAGCAGTGGGAATTGTTGTCCCAGTTGTGGTTCCTTGTAAAATGAGGATGCCTGTGTGTATGCATGTATGCATATGTGTTTGTGCATGTATAGATATGTATTTGTGTTTGTCTCCATAGGTATATAATTATATATAATCATATACATAGAGACAAGAAACTACAATTTCAATCAATTATTATTTTACCCGTTTGTACGTAACTTACTCAGTTTTTTGCTTGAGGGCCATGTGAATGCATAGGCCTGACCCCCCTCCCCCCAAAATATCCTGGCTTTCCTGAAATGTAATTGGCATTGAAATTTAATTTTTTATTTCAAAGATCATACAGGCCTATTCCCTCATTGTGCATCCTTCTAAGTATTTCCATTCAGCATTCAGGGCCAGAAAGATCCTGTTGATTCTTTCGTACATGATCGTTCTTGGGACCTGGATGGGTAATGCCTCTCCATGTCCTGTTGGAGCTTCCAGGCAGTCTTTGATACCCCAAACCACGATATCTTACTCGACCATCTATAGCGTCGTGGGCAAAGGCTCCACTCCTTCCTCGGTGGATGCTTTGAGTCTGTGGAGATGAGAAGTCATCCTGTGAGCTTCTGACAGGTGGGATGCCACTGGGGCCATTTCTCTCTCTCCTGTGCTCGACAACTCCATGAAAGCTCTGGGGAAGCTCATCTGACAATATTATCAGTATGCTGATGATTCCCATCCTTACACATCCTATCCCAGTGTTTCTCAACTGTGGCAACCTTAAGGTGTGTGAACTTCAACTCCCAGAATTCTCCAGCCAGCAAAAGGTTGGGAAACACTGTCCTATCTTGATGCTTGGAGGCTGTAAAAGTTTGGCTAGGAGAAAATAGGCCAATAGGAAAGAGAATTCAGATCTTCTAGCACTAAAGACATGTGCAGGAAAACCACCACACTCAGAGAGCATCAAGGACCCCATGGAAAGAGGATTCAGGTTCTTCCAAACATCCCCATTCAATGTAGAGATGCTTGGATAGATGTGGTTCTCATAATCATGTTACGTTGGGCAGCCTGTTGATCTTTCTCATGTTATTATGCTCAATTAAGTTATTCTTCGTCTCGTCCTCTGGCTGATGTCTGACATCTCAACTGTTGTTATTTTTCCTTAGGGCTTCGGGTACTGTTTATACAGCAATAGACATTGCTACAGGGCAGGAGGTGAGTGTGATGCTTCTTTTGTTTCGGAGTTATTATGCTTTGAAACCTTGAGGACTGAGCACTGAGCATTCTAAGTGGAAATATGCTCAGCCCAAGATTCTCATTGTTTGGACCACTAATCTGATGATGCAGTTCATGGTGTGCATATACATTTTCTGCTTGTGTCCTAGGTGAACTAAAGACTTTTTGAGACATACAACAAAACTTAGCTTTCCTTCCTTCCTTCCTTCCTTCCTTCCTTCCTTCCTTCCTTCCTTCCTTCCTTCCTTCCTTCCTTCCTTCCTTCCTTCCTTCCTTCCTTCCTTCCTTCTTTCCTTCCTTCCCACCCTTTCTTTCTCCTTTCCTCTCTCCCTTCCTTCCTTTTCTCTACCTTCCCTTCCTCCCTCCCTCCCTCCCTCCCTCACTTACTTACTTCCTCAGGTGCCAATCTCCATAAATATCTAAACACTGATAGATTGTTAAAATTTATCCACACCAATTCAGGGTAGGAATTGGCAACTTCAGTGATGGAAAAGCAGACCATGCTTTATTTAGTACAATCAATTTTTTTTAAAAAAAACAACAGCATTTCATTTCATGAAAAAGTATATCAAGTCATGGGAGAAGAAGATCTCGAAAGAGAAGAGAATAAAATATTATGTACTATGTGATATAGGTGCCCCAGAGCCAAGTTCCAGCAACATTTGTAGAACTCATTCTAGTAGATATACCATGTTTCCCCGAAATTAAGACCAGGTCTTATATTATTTTTTTCCTCCAAAAGAGGCATTATGTCTTAATTTTGGAGAACGTCTTACCTTAGGACCCCCACAGCCAGGCCTTCTACAGCCTGACACCTGCTGTGTCATCTCAATACAGATAGTCCTCGACGTACGGTTGAGCCCAAACTTTTTGTTAAATGAGACATTTGTTAAGTGAGTTTTGCCCCATTTTATGACCTTTCTTGCCTCAGTTATTAAGTGAATCACTGCAGTTAATAAATTATCCAGTGGTTAAGTGAATCTGGTTTCCCCATTGACTTTGCTTGTCAGACGGTCACAAAAAGGGATCCACATGACCCTGGGACACGGCAACAGTCATAAATATGAACCAGTTGCCAAGCATTTGAATTTTGATCACATGAGGATTCTGTAAACATCGTAACTCTGAAAAACTGTCATAATTCATTTTCTCACAATTATGGTGTGGGTCCGAATGACCCAGGTTGAAAAGAAAGGGTGTTAGGATATAGTTTATAATGATCAATGTCTGCATGTGAGAATTATAACGTCTTCAATACCTGTGATGGAATGTGAGAATGATTTGGGGGAAAGGGGGTAAGAGATGCTGCCTAGAAAACAGAGAAGAAGAGAGAGGAGCCCCTAGTTGCTTAACAATCCGATATTGTATGCAAAGTGGTTTAAATATAAACTTAATGTCATGGTTCCGACTGACAAACCCAACGCAGTAAGCACAGCTGAGGCGATCCAATCTCCAGTGCAAAACTTTATTGAGTACACCACTTCAGCATAGATGAAAGGGAAGCCAGCTCTGACCAATTGACACCAAAATCAGTATATTAAAAGTACAGAAACTCCTCTGCCCTAATAGTGCAGGTCACATTGTCCAATTAAGCTTCGGACAGTTGTTATGAGAGAAAGTCTTCAGATCTTGTAAACAATCTCTGAGTAACCTTGGTTCTCACCGGCATCTGCAATCCACAGATTCCACTCCTTCCCCCTGCCCCCCCCCCCGAGTTTGTAGGCAAGCTAAGAAGCAATAATGGCTGAAACAGCATCAGCGATCTTCGCAGCTTGACACTTTAATGTTGCTATCGCCTTAATCTGCCAGCCCTCGCTTTCGGGTGTTTATTACGCAATTATTGTATGATTTTTCTCACCCCCTCCCTCCTGTTTTGATATCATTCCAGGTGGCCATAAAGCAGATGAATCTCCAGCAACAACCCAAAAAGGAATTAATAATCAATGAAATTCTGGTCATGAGGGAAAATAAGAATTCCAACATCGTGAACTATTTAGATAGGTAAGTAATCCCGAGTGTTGCTTTTTTTTCTTGTGACTTTTTCCTGTTTTCTTTTATTGTTACAAACATTGTAGGAGGATGGCGGTGTTGGTCTGTGGTAGCAAACATTACAAGGAAATTTTAACACGTTCTAGGAAAAGGCATAAACTTTCATAAGCTGAAAACTGGCACCTTTTCCTAAAATGCATTAATCAGAAAAAAATCCTGCCAGATTCCTTCAAAGGTTTATTGTTGGAAAGTTTACACTGGTTTTCCGTGAGATGCTTGTTACCTATTCTGGAAAGCGCCTTTATTGATACAATAACATTACAACATTACTCTAAATCTCTTTCAAGAGATTTTATCCTGAAATGTTTTAATTCAGAATGGTTTGCTGCAAAGTCTTAAACTATAACTGTGTGAATGCATCCTATTTTTAATTTTTTTTTCAGTTACCTTGTT
This sequence comes from Protobothrops mucrosquamatus, assembly GCF_001527695.2. NCBI lineage: Eukaryota > Metazoa > Chordata > Lepidosauria > Squamata > Viperidae > Protobothrops > Protobothrops mucrosquamatus. Next base: position 47,708 of record NW_015388628.1, on the reverse strand, counting down.
GGAGATGAACTCTGGGTCGTAATGGAGTACTTGGCTGGGGGTTCCTTGACGGATGTGGTTACAGAAACGTGCATGGATGAAGGACAAATTGCAGCTGTCTGCAGGGAGGTAAGAGATACTGTGCTGAGAAAACAGAATATCTGTGGATATCTTTATGATGAAGTAAATCTTCCCTTTTTAAACAATAATTCCTTGACTTATTAAATTAAGATTCTACTGAACCTGTTTCTATTCCAGTGTGGTATCACTTTCAAGGCACTTGCAATTAACCTGGTCAGTTTCTCACAGTCGTACTATTTTTGATATGTGATTGTGTCCAAACTAGATGTTCATTTAAAACTAGTTTAGGGCAAGGAAATCATATGATTAATGAATGCACGGCTTTCTCTTTTTTATTTATGCCTTCAAGTCCGTGTTGACTCCTAGCAACTGCTTGGATGTATGATTGGATAAAATTGAAGAATTGTGTGGTGGTGGTGGAGGAGAACTTTGAAAGTAACTTTCCATCTGGTAGGAAAAGGAAAGTTAATGATCCTAGGACAAAGTTGAAATATATTCTTAAGCAGAACTGTTCACTCCCCCTTGTAATCCACAATTCACCATTATTTTGAAAGTTGTACTGCCTTCTGCTTCTCCTGTGAAGTCAAAACATTGCTCTTTACTTCTACTCTTCCCTTTTTAAAATACGTTCTTGTGTTACTGTTGCTGTTGTTAGTGCCTGCAAGCATTGGATTTCTTGCATTCAAACCAAGTGATCCATAGAGACATCAAGAGTGACAACATACTTCTTGGGATGGACGGATCTGTGAAACTCAGTAAGTATACCCTCTCTGCTATTGTGCTGTCTATCCATCCTGCCTTGACAACCACTGCTTTCTCCCAGAGAAGAAGATGGTAAAAAATCTCCTTCCAAAAATAATCTTTTCTTCTACGGTTAAGTTACAGCATGAAAGACAGATTTAGTTGGGTTTATCTCATCATCTTTATAGGAATATCTTCAAGGACTTAGGGAGATTGTCTACCACTGTGTGTTTCATGAATCTGTGTAAGGGGAAGAAGGACTAATCTTGAGGAATGAGAGGAAGAGCCACAATCAAGATAATGGTCAGATAAAAGAAATCTGGGGCAGAGCAGTAACCTGAGAAAGTGACTCAGACAGGACACTCTGTTAGACCTGCCACAACCTAAACCAGTGATGGCGAACCTTTTAGAGACCGAGTGCCCAAACTGCAACCCAAAGCCCACTTATGCATTGTCGGGCGCCGAGTGGATGTGGCCCATTGGCTGAGTGTGGCCCATTGGGTGGGCATGGCTGCGGTGGTAACAGCAGACTGGGTGGGACTAAAAAGTTCAATCAATCAATTCCAACTTTGCAAGGTCTTTTTTTTCCCTGCGAGAAATTGAAATTAACTGATTGATTGAACCTTTTTTTTTGTACATGGCGGCGGAGGCCTAAAGCGAAAAGGTTTTATAAAACCCAGTGAAGGCCTAGGACTGGGACGACGGCGCGCGTGCCCACAGAGAGGGCTCTGAGTGCCGCCTCTGGCACCCGTGCCATAGGTTCGCCACCACTGACCTAAACCTTTAAATAGAAATGATCCTTGGCTCCACTTGTTGAGAAAAATGTAGTTTAAGAGAGATCAAATGTATTGCAGTATTGCAAAGCCAGAACTGAGAATCGCATGCCAAATTTCCTAAGTTCTACTTTTTCCTCCCTTAACTATCTCTCATTGCCCACCCCAATGTAACCAATCAGGTTCATGCAAGATGTTTTTATAACTGCCAGTCTAAGTGCAATTTGGTATGCAGTCCTCTCCTTCTAGCTGGGCGATCTTGAGGCAGCGTCTCAAGGAGATACAGCACTTACTTTCGTTTCCCCCCAAAGCATTCCCCTTTTCATTCCCCTGCCCACAGTTCATGGCAGTCTGTCACTGCATAACAGCAAAGCACACGGAAGCATAAGGTGGCAGCTGACACCCTCATTGGTTCTCATGAAGATAAAGAGAAGGAGGGGAAAAGCTCATTCAGGCTTGAAAAGCTCTTTTATTGTAATTGTACAATAAAAATAGTATTAGTGTTCGTAACTTGGGTTTCCTGGTCTGGTCTGCCTTTAAGGGCTGACGTCAGTCTGACAAGCTTGAACATGCTTCCTCCCTCCCTCCCTTGTGGTGGAACCAGTGACTGAAGTAGAGGAGACCCCAGTAGAGGAGGTTGAAAGAAGCTTAGAGTCAATTCAGAGGAGGAAACATTGAGGTCAAACCCTGAGGTCTGTGTCTGCCATTCCCACGGGAATTCAGAATCTGGCAAGATTCTTGTAAACTGGTGATCAACAATGAAGAAGTCTATTTGACCCATTCTCAGAGCTGTTTTGTTGCTTGTGCCTGAAACTTCCTTTATCTTCCAAAGAAGTAGGGAAGATCATGTCTAAGGTGCTTTTTCAAATTACATTTCTGCTCTGGACTCTTGATTTCTTTCTTCTGACCATCATCATCTTGGTTGTGGCTCTTTTTCCTGTCCTCTTTTTCCTATTCCTTCTGCCCATTACAGCCTGGCACTCTGAATTATGGGATGGACTTTCCTGCTTTCAGCCATCTGGATATTATTACCATAGATTTGAAAGACTTGCTGATTCGCTCAAGCACTGGGATTTCATTGACTAGCTTGATTTAATATTGCTTGATGTTTGCTGTTGTATCTCTTATTTAGTTAAATCATTGCTTTGCACTGTTTTATCCATCCCTGAAATCGATGACAATAGTAGATCATATAGCTATAAAAGAATTAACTAAGGCGCTGGTAGCACCAATTTCCAGAGCTTAATGGACGGCTAAACATGGTGGAAATGAACAGTTGTAAGGGAATATTGGAATCAGTCCAAGAAATTTAAGACAGCAAAGGGTGCAGTTAAATTCCATTTTTAAAAGCCGGGCAACATGTAAAATGATACACACATGAGTGTATCTGTATCAATAGGAATTGGTGCCCAAAGGGAATTATTTATTTTACTAAATGTATTACCGCCACACTTATAATACTTTCAGTTGTTCATTTATGAAGCATTAAACAATAAAACAACCATGCTTAAAGAAATTTAACAGATAAGAAATCATCAAATCAAAGACTTCGGGGCAGTCGTTACTTTTAGGCGTCATGCAACACCTTAAGGCATGTGTGGGCAATTAATTTTCCCAAGGGGGCATCTGAGAAACTGGGACTTCTATGGAGGGCCGAACTAATAGGCTGAAATCTCCCAAAGGTGCTTTTTTCAAAAAAGCAACTTTCCTTTCTTGGTTTATTTTCTTTGAAAACGTTTTGCTTCTCATTCCAAGAAGCTTCTTGGGTGAGAAGCGAAATGTTTTCAAAGCAAATAAACTAAGAAAGTCCAGTTGCTTTTTTGAAAAAAGCACTTTTGGGACAATCATGACCTAGATGATTGAAAATCTCCATAGACAATAAACTGAGCTATTCAGCTCCATTGCATGTATGGCATACAATTGTTCACATTTGATTTCTAATTTCCGATTAACTTCACACTGGCTGGACAGAGACAGTCAAAGGGATGGATATGGCCAGGAGGCCATAAAATGCCCAGGTCTGCCTCAAGGGGTCTTGAACAACTGTTTTCAACATCTTTCATAAAGACAAAGCAAGGGAAATCTACCCTCAGTCCAAAGGACAGATTATTCCAAACTGTAGGTACTACAGTTAGCTGTTGGAATTGGGTATGTCTAGTCTAATGAAGAGAAGGACGAGGGGGGACATGATAGCTGTGTTCCAATATCTCAGGGGTTGCCACAAAGAAGAGGGAATCAAGCTATTCTCCAAAGCACCAGAAGGCAGGACAAGAAGCAATGGATGGAAACTGACCAAAGAGAAAAGCAACCTGGAACTAAGGAGAAATTTCCTGACAGTGAGAACAATTAACCAGTGGAACAGCTTGCCACCAGAAGTTGTAGGTGCTCCATCACTGGAGGTTTTTAAGAAGAGACTGGACAGTCACTTGTCTGAAATGGTATAGGTTCTCCTGCTTGAGCAGGGGGTTGGATTAGAAGACCACTAAGATCCCTTCCAACCCTGTTATTTTATATTCTATGTTCTGTGACCAGTATGGTTTCTACAGTAATCATTTCTATTTTCTGTTACCTGCAGCTGATTTTGGCTTCTGTGCTCAGATAACTCCTGAACAGAGTAAGCGGAGTACAATGGTGGGGACGCCTTACTGGATGGCTCCTGAAGTGGTCACAAGGAAAGCATATGGCCCCAAAGTGGACATTTGGTCTTTAGGAATCATGGCAATAGAAATGGTAGAAGGAGAACCTCCATATCTCAATGAAAATCCTCTCAGGGTAAGATCAACATTCTACACCAGGGCTCTTCAAACTTGGCCCTTTTATGACTTGTGGACTTCAACTCCCAGAATTCCTCAGCCAGGCATGCTGGCTGAGGAATTCTGGGAGTTGAAGTCCACAAGTCATAAAAGGAGCAAGTTTGAAGACCCCTGTTCTACACTGTTGTGTTTGAGTCCTTCCAAAACTTGAGAGTGTGGTGAAATTCATGGACTGTACATTTGGATGGAGACCATCCCACAGCCAACTCATGGACTAAGTAGGACAGACATTTCTAGTTGTCTGTCCTAGAAAAGGCGGTGGGGAAAATTTCTCCTGCAGTTTTTTCCCTAATGTAGAAGTGTACTGAGATAACAGCCCATGCATTCCTTCTTCAGGGTTATGTAAATACCAGCTTAGCTCTCAGAAAGAGAGGAGTGGGTGAGAAAGAGACTCAAGATTGTCCCACCTTGACTCTCTTGCGTACGAAGGGTGCAGGGAGAGAGAACTCTGTTAGACTTTCAAAATTGATGTCAACCCTTTCAGGTAAGCCATGTCAAGAAATTGGCTCCGCAAGATGGCTGGAACTCTCCTTTCTTGTCGCAGAAGATAGAAGTCCTTTGATCAATTGACCGAAACAGGGGTATTTTGGTCAAAACTCTGACAAAACAACCCCTTCCCCCTTTTGAAGCTCTGCACAGAAAAACCTGGTTTGCTCTGATAAGTAACGGTCACCCGTTTGAGCCCTTCTTAAAATTACATTGACTGTACAGGCAGTCCTCAACTTAAATCATTGGTTTAATAACCATTCAAAGTTGCAACAGCATTGAAAAAAGTGACTTATGACTTATGACCTCACATTTAAAGACATTGCAGCATCCCCACAGTCCCATAATCAGAACTGAGTGCTTGGCAACTGGCATGTATTTATGATGGTTGCAGCATTCCAAAGTCACACAATCCCTATTTGTCACCTTCCCAGCTGACTTCCCATAACAAAGGTCAATGGGTAAAGCTAGATTTGCTTAACATCTGCATGATAGACTGGAATGAACTACCCCCCGAGATCTGGATGATTCCGGATCTCCTTACTTTCCGCCGCGCCCTCAAGACATGGCTTTTTCAGCAAGCGGGCCTGACCTAGGGAGGATTTTAGGTAGGGATAATTTTAAAAGTATTTTAATCGGAAACACAGCTGGTAATATTTGGTTTTAATTCGGCTTTTATCGGGGTTTATTTTTTTGTATTTTTGTATTTTTGTATTTTGTA
>NW_015388628.1:12343-42014 GCF_001527695.2 Protobothrops mucrosquamatus | reverse complement strand
CAGCTGCAGTGGTTCACTTAACAACAGAGCCAAACAAGGTAATAAAACCAGGTACAGTAATTAACAATATCCTTGCTTAGCAACAGGAATTCTGCTCCCGGTTGTGATTGTGCATTTTGCTTTTATGGGTTTCTAAGAGAAGGATATGGGTGTGACGAGGAGTATCTGAACATCTGCCTAAATCAGGGGTAGGCAACCTTGGCTCTTTTATGACTCGTGGACCACAACTCCCAGAATTCCTAAGCCAGCATGGCTCAGCTTGGAAACCTCTCCCTTTCCCCTCAGCATGGCTGGCTGAGGAATTCTGGGAGTTGAAGTCCACGAGTCATAAAAGAGCCAGGGTTGCCTACCCCTGGCCTAAATAAAAAGAGAAAGTAGAACAGTTGTCTTGTTGGGACTGATTCAATTGGTTATTTTATCTCGTAGGCCTTGTATTTGATAGCTACCAACGGGACACCAGAACTCCAGAATCCCGAAAGACTTTCTGTTGTTTTCCGGGATTTTTTGAACCGCTGCCTTGAGATGGATGTTGACAGGCGAGGGTCTGCGAAGGAACTCTTACAGGTAAATAAAGACAAAATCTTCCTCTCTTTTTTGATGAAGCACAGCTCTTCTGGAGATTCTCTCTGAGAGCGCAGCACGACAAGACAAGCTACTCATACATTTTGCCCCTTTGTATGGTTACTCAGATTTGATACACCAGGGGTCCCATGGAGAAAGGGGGAAAGATTAAAAAGCCAAGGCAACTTGGTTGCAATGGCCATCTTGATTTTTTTTTCTTCATGCCCTTGCATCATTGGTTTTATGTGGGGACCCGGACAGAGGAAGTCAATTGCCCTGAGTTTGGAAAAATATGGGAACTGGATGGATGAGGCTGTCAGAGGAGCTAAGTCATGTTTGCCTTCCAGCTTGATTTGTTTTAAATTTAATTTGCAAATCGATCTCCTATCAATTTGATTTGAGCTTTTGTTACAAGGGTGCGTAGACCGTGCATAAATGTCCATTCAACCTCCACACTTTTAAAGGTACCTCTTTCAGTTTGACATCTCCAGTCAATTTATGGATGCATGAGATCTCTTTGAAGGGCTGATTTGATCACCTTTGAATCTAATCCAACTGGGGCCCAGCTCTACGTTGTATACGTCTCTGGGTGTGATTTGCATCAGATGGACCCTTCCTTCCAAAATCCCTCTTGCATGCTAGGGAGAAAAAGCATACATCTGAATACCCCTAGATCAGACATGTCAAACACAAGGCCCGGGGGCTGGATGTGGCCCGCGAAGTGGTTTCATGTGGCCCGCGAAGCCATCCTGGAAACAGTGAGGGAACGGCCCCCGCTGCCTTGGTCCTGGCCCAGGCCGGCCGGGAGCCAATGTGCAATTTTGTGGTGGCCACCTATGCTGAAACGCATTCGGTCTTAGCTCCATAAGCCCCCCCCCCGCATGGCCTGAGAGGAACAGTGAGGCTCCTCCAGTGGACCATGCCTTGGTACTTGCCCTGGTCCCACCCCCTTCTGCCAGAGACCCTCAGATCTGTCCCACTCCTGCCCAGGCCCCCACAGGCACCCTTGATGCGAATGATGTAGAGCTGGTCACGCCCACCCAGTAGGCCACACCCACTCCATCCACGCCCACCCAGTAGACCGCACCCACCCTGGCCACACACCCCTGCCCCCCCGAGGGCAACCGCAATGCTGATGCGGCCCTCAATGAAATTGAGTTTGACACCCCTGCTCTAGATCCATTCTTCTTGACTGGTTTCCCAACTGTTAGCAGTACCAATAGCACTTAGACCAGTGATGGCGAACCTTTTAGAGACCGAGTGCCCAAACTGCAACCCAAAACCCACTTATGCATCGTTGAGTGCCGGGTGGGTGTGGTCCATTGGCTGGGCGTGGCCCATTGGCTGGGCGTCGCTGCGGTGGTAATGGCAGACTGGGTGGGACTAAAAAGTTCAATCAATCAATTCCAACTTTGCAAGATCTTTTTTTTTTCCGCGAGAAGTTGGAATTGACTGAACCTTTTTTTTTTTTGCACACGTTGGCGGAGGCCTAAAGCGAAAAGGTTTTATAAAACCCAGCTGAAGGCCTGGGACTGGGGCAACGGCGCGGTTGCCCACAGAGAGGGCTCTGAGTGCCACCTCTGGCACCCGTGCCATAGGTTCGCCACCACTGGCTTAGACTTATATACCGCTTTCTAGTGAGAACGAGTCTTTCTTTCTGATGCAATGCTAGCTCACCCTCGTGGGGTGCACCTCAGGAAGCGCACTAGCCTACACAAAAACAGAGCTAGTAAACTGGCAGCCAAACTACTACAGCCAATCCTCAACTTAGAACAGTTCATTTAGTGACCGTTCAAAGTTACGGCAGCACTGAAAAACATGACTTTTGAGAGTCTTTCACAGTTACGACCTTTGCAGCATCCCCATGGTCACTGTGATCAAAATCCGGATGCTCGGCAACTGGTTCACATTTATGACCGTTGCTGTGTCCCATGGTCAAGGGACCCCCCTTTTGCGACCCTCCTGACAAGCAACGTCAACGGGGAAGCCAGGTTCACTTAACAACCGAGTTACTAACTCATCCACTGCAGTGATTCACTTAACAACGGTGGCAAGAAAGGCCATAAAATGGGGCAAAATTCACTTAACTGATCGTTTAACAACAGAAATATTGGGCTCAATTGTGATGGTAAGTCAATGACTAGCTGTATTCTGCATGAGCGTTGTGGTTTCTTGGCTAATGTCCCGATGCCGTTCGCTACGAAAATAAATGATTTACCCACCTGTCTCTCCGTCACAATTTCTAAACAGATCAATTCTTTTCTTCTTCTTCCTTCCAGCACCCGTTTTTAAAACTGGCCAAGCCACTGTCCAGCCTGACCCCCCTGATTATTGCCGCAAAGGAGGCTATAAAGAACAGTAGCCGCTAGTCTCTCGAATAGCACAGGCCCGTTCTTGTTTTGGCAGGACTGAACATCAGACCAACAAACGCTGTCACACTTTGGACTCTCCTGCGGCCCCGACGGGCAGGCGATGAGCGACATTGTCACTGTCAATGGGGGAAGGGAAGCGGGGAGTGACCTGTCCCGCTGCCCTAGAGGAGACACCACCCATCACATCTCTTCTTTCCACTCTTGAGAATCCCTTAACTTATTTCTAAGGTGAACGGAAGCCTTTGGAGAAGAAGCTAGATGGGAAGTTTCTTTTGCTACCTGGGGTGTTTCCAGGGGACCACGGCACTGCATGACTCAACTCAGCTGGGACAGTAGTGGTGACACACACCCCCACACTCCCAAAACAGCTCTCCTTTCCTTTTCTTTTCTTTCTCTTTCTTTTTTTTTATTTTTGGTTTGGCTTTCCGAAAGAGAAGAACGATCCTCTTTCTGCTTCACCTTACCGGGAAGAATCCGAACTGTTCACTAGCTCCCGGTCAGCTGGCTTTATCCTAAGAGGAGGAGAATCACAATGGAAGGCTTGCTTTATTTAACCAAAAAAGAAGGAGGAAAAGAAAAACCGTACTACCAGTGATGATGATGATGATGACGATGACAATAAACCGAGAAGTTGATCAATCGCAGCGTCCTCTTGTGGGGTGGGTGGGTTATCCTTTGGAACAGGGGAGACGGAGAGCATTGCAGTGCTGAGAGCCTAAAAGAGAACAATGTCGTTATGTTGATGATTTCACCTTGACGTCACGGTGATGACGTCACGGTGCATATTGGTGCTTTTGTGTCGATGAGGTTTTTTTTTTCCCCCTCCCTCAAATTAAAAAAAAAAAAAGTTGAAGTAGAGAAAGTAACCACGTGAGCTAAACTTTGGATGGAACGGCAGAACGGCTTTCATATCTGGCCAAGGTGCCTATCCTTTTCTCCAGAATCCTGAGCACTTCTATTTCTCCAGCAGTCCCTGGGGCTCTTTTCTCCAGAGCTGTTCCATTCCATAACCTGGAGGGTCAGACCCACTCCCTATTTATTTATTGTCTTAATTGTCCCGTGCTTAATCCAAATCCGTTGGAAGAAATGTCCTTTCAAATTGGAGAACTTGCAGCGAAGAAAGTCTCCTGGGACATCAGCCTAACTGAGTCCAGGTGAAAGCTAACTTCAAGCTCTGCATTGATTTTGATATGTGGAGTGGATTTCTCTCTCCTCCCCCCCATCATAATCTGAAAATAAGAATAAAAAAAACCCTCAACCCCTATAGCTGTGAATTTAAGTTTTCCACTCAAATGGGATTTGGGAAGGGGGTCCGTGCTGAGCCATCTGCCCAATTTCTGTGAGAACTGATGTGAGATGGGGCTTCCTGAGCCCTCTGCCCATGCTTGAGGAGCTCAGGAAGGAGAAAAGTTTGAAGAGGAGCATTGCCAGAGAAACGGTTCAGCCACAGAGAGCAAGAAAAACGCAGCAATACATAATCTGACGGGGTTATTTTACCTCTCCCTCCAAGCCTGTTTGAACTGTGACTTATCCTGCAAAGCATTGAATCTGGAATTTCTAAACTCCCTGTATTGCTGAAATCTAGCAATTACTGTGAATATCTGTTGATGAAGCAAATAGCTTTGATTAAACAAATTTGTGTTGATGTTTCTTCCAATCTGAGTAGGACATATCTGGTTCTTTTTTTTTTTCTTCTTCTTCTTCCCTAAACACGAGCAATTAAAAAATAAGTTGGTGTTGGTTTGCCAGCTATCTTAACTACCCTGTGTTTCTCTCCAAAGCATTGCAAGCATTTCTTGATAGTTCCTGCACGTCGGTCTGGTCTCAAGTAGTAGAACAGGCCAGGTTATCTTTTTCTTGGTCAGTTGGCCATCTTAGTTATTGCTGTACTTTAATCTGAGATAAAAATGTTGGATGGTCTGTACCTCAGGTATTAGACATGTTGAGTTTGGCATGAATGTAATGAGGGGGAAGGGCAGATCTCCCTAAAAAGGATCGGTGTGAAAGGAAGGTGGTGGACTTTCAAATGACAGATCAGTGGATCCATTATGGAAGCAGGATCCATGATCTCCTCTTGAAGTTCCAGTTGCACACTCCACATGTTAAACCCATTTAGGGGAACTGTAGCACTCTCTGATTTAAAAGTTGTCCATCCAATAGTTATGTTGAACATTGTCCTAGTTGGTGGCAGGTCACCCTGACTTGGTTTCCCCAAAGGCCTTGGGGCAGAAGTATCACGTGTTGGATGATAGCATTCTTTTCTTTTTGTGGATGTTGTTACAGATAATATGGAAAGAGCATGGAATTCGTTTCTGTTTGAAGTTTTGGTGGATATATCTAAATGGGCTTTTATTTGATTCAGCTACCGTGAAATCCAAGGGACCGTAAAGTCAAGATGCTTTCAAACCAAGCTGAACTTCAGATGACTGTATCTCTGCAGTTTCTCAATAGTCTTAAGGACCTGCTGTCTCCTGGTCTTCTTCTGTTTTTATGACTTTCAGTTTTGCCCAGCATTTCCCAATCTTAGCAAACTTAAGCTGTGTGGACTTCAACTCCCAGAATTCCTCAGCCAGCATGCTGGTTGTGGAATTCTGGGACTTGAAGTCCACCCAACTTAAAATTGCCATGGTTGAGAATTACTGGTCTAGCCTATAGCCAATCCAATTGGGAGATGGTCAGAGTTCTCCCTAATATCAATTTACAAATTGTAGCAATACAGGTATGTTTTATCAGTTGGTTATCACTGAGGTCTGAAACTCACATCAAACTCAAATTCTTAACAGGCTCTGTAATTTCCCAGATGAAATCTTTGCCTCCACCTACTTTTTCAGATGATTCCCTGATTTCTTCTTCTTGTGCCATATCCGTTATCGGACGTTGGCGATCATGTTGGCGATCCTGTTTTTATCAGCAGCCGCACGAAAAAGTGCTGCTGAGTTTTGTCCAAACCAGTCCCTTAGATTTTGAAGCCACGGTGATTTCTAGCTCCATCTTAACATTCAGGATTCTTTCATGACCAATCCCTCTAATTCAGCTATGACTGGGAGGGAGGATAATGAGTAAGATGGAGTACTGCATTCAGTTTTGGACACCACATTATAAGAAAGGTGTTGAGATTTTGGAAAGAGTGCAGAGAAGAGCAACAAAGATGATTAGGGGACTGGAGGCTAAAACATAGAACAGTTGCAGGAATTGGGTGTGTCTAATGTAATGAAAAGAAGGACTAGAGGCAACGTGATAGCAGTATTCCAATATCTAAAGGGCTGCCACAAGGAAGAGGGGGTCAACCTATTTTCCAAAGCACCAGAAGGCAAGACAAGAAACAATGGATGGAAACTAATCAAGAAGAGAGGCAAACCTAGAACTAAGGAGAAATTTCCTAATAGTGAGAACAATTAACTCATGGAATGTCTTGCCTCCAGAGGTCGTGGATGCTCCATCAGTGGAGATTTTTAAGAAGAGATTGGATAACTTCTGAAATGGTACAGGGACTTCTGCTTGAACAGGGAGTTGGACTAGAAGACCTCCAAGGTCCCTTCCGACTCTGTTATTCTGTTATTTCATGCTTCCTACCTCCCGTAGACAAACCGCTAGTTTCCCATCAACTCTCTCTAGTTGACGATGCTGCTAAATTGATTGATAATATCCTTTATGCATTTCTGTGCTTAGTAATGTCGTAGTTAATATGCAATAGCTTAAACATCTGGAGGATTACAATCCCCTCACGTAGCATTACTCTGATTTTTTTTTTAACCACAGAGACTCATCTATCACACATATTGCACACATGGTTCTGTTTGCTTTATTTCATTTCCCTTTATCTCATGTTTTTCTGTTCCATCCTTTTTTGTGTATCTGAATCATAATCGACGTAGAGCCGTGGAATCAACAGGTAGCACAACCGTGCTGCAAGTCCCATGGAGCCCACCCTTCAAATCTGCATGGACCCAAGCCCCAATTTTTAAGAAAGAGCCCTTAATTGTTATTCCTCTTAGAGAAACGCATTGAGTGATGGCTCCCAGCTTCATGCTTGAGGATATTTTTTAGATGGGGCCAATCTTGATGCAAGGAAGCCATGCAACTCTAAAATATAGTAGGACTTGTGCCCTGCTTTGAATATAAAGTAGTGTTTCCCAATCTTAACCATTTTGAGATGTATGGACTTCAAATCCCAGAACCACGGGCTTAATGATTGACACACTTACTGGTGGTAAATCCTAGTCATTAATAACCCCTATAGATCTGGAAGGTGCCTAATTGAGGAAGGTTGCCTTCCTTGAAAAACCTGTCACAATTAGGCCAACCTAGTACATGAGCATCTCTACACACTGAAGGAGGCTATTCCAGCTATGTCTTAGTTCTGCTACACTTAAACCCTGTCACAAATCCAGATCAACGTCTATGATCAGCACAACTCTATGCTGTTAAATAGAAATTAATGGCTGGATAATAGAAATGGATCCCCCTGCTCTTCTTATGGCTAAAAGATGAGTCCTTCAACACTGGGAAGATAAATTTATGGCTCCAATTACTCAGTGGACCTGCTGTCACTTATCATTTATGACCAACATGATGTAGATTTATGAATAGATGATTACAATGAAATACGGTTATCTCCAACAGTCTGCTCCTGTGTTCAATAGTTAAGGGACACAGGGCAGAAAACATCCTGCAGAAAGTACAACAAAATCCACCACAAACAAACAAACAAACAAATAAACAAAGCTTTAATGTTAGATTGGGAAGTTGAAAAACCATTTCATAAGCGGACAATGATAAACCACGTTGCTAGTAAAACTGCATGGATCAGTCCATGTAACGGTAAGTAATGAAAGATGATCTGAGAGTATCTTTCTCTAATTCTTATTTGGCAATTTGAATTTCATCAACCTTGTCTGGCAGTTCAGTTTGGAAACCCGATCAAGCCAAATCAATGTTCTGAATCTAATCAATAATTGGAATCAGATTAGGGCTGATTGGTATATTGTTAAGGATTCATTAGTTTTTCTATTCAAGTGCTTTGCTGATCTTTACTTTGGAGCAACGTTTTGAAAAACAGAAGGTTTTTCGTTGGGTCAAAAAACTGTCTGCACTTTAGGCTCTGCTTAGAGGCTTCTCAAGTCTATGTATCTTGACACGGGTACCACCATCATCAGCTCTAGGCATAAATCATGCAGTTCCTTCCTTTCTTATCTGCAGGAATTTTATCCTCCTGTGCTGAGCTGGATGTCTGCAGAGGCTCTACTAACAATGGCATCAAAAATGATTTGACATTCAGGATGTTGTACATTCTCTGTCACTCTAGTGCTTGAAGGCAAAGAAACTAGTATGGAAAATAGGACAATAATTAGTTCATTAGAGAGAATCTTCTCCTTTGGGGACTTTTTCAGTTTCAAGAAAGGCCCAGAATCTGGGATCCATTTTGGGGGTCCCTGCATTTACTCTTCAACATGCAAGGGTGATCTTCACCTATACAGTATGGAAGTAGCACATCTCAGTCTATAGATGTGAGTGGCATTTTAGGCTATAATTCACACAATGGTTAATATGATTTTGGAAAGAGATTTAAGTCCATACTTGGAATACTGCATTCAGTTTTGACCACCACCATATAAAAAAAAAAAGATGTTGAGACTCTTGGAAAAGAGCAGAGAATAGCAACAGAGATGATTAGAGGACTGGAGGATAAAATATATGATGAATGGTTGTAGGAACTGGGTATGTCTAATCTAACGAAGAGGACTAGGGGTGACATGATAGCAGTGTTCCAATATTTGAGGGGCTGGAAACAAGAAACAATGGATGGAAACTAATCAAAGAGAGAAGCAATCTAGAACTAAGGAGAAATTTCCTAACAGTGAGAACAATGAATCAATGGAACAAATTGTCTTTGGAAGTTGTGGCTACTTCATTACTGGAGGTTTTTAAGAAGAAATTGGACAGCCCTTTGTGTCTGAAATGGTATAGAATCTCCTGCTTCTAGGGTCCCTTCCAACTCTGTTTTACTGTTACTTAAAAAATGCTGATATAATGTTAAACTATATACAGAAAAGGACTTACTGTGCCTGGAGTGTAGCTAAAAGGATAATTTTGCACCATTGGAAGAAAACAACCATTCCAGGAGATGTAGCAAGTGAGAGAGAAGATAGAAAGTTCAGATAAAAATCATGGAAAATCGCCTCTTCCTTTACTTGCATTACAGAGTCTGTTATGCAAAAGGGCTTGAAAACATTCTGTCTTTGAAAACAAAATATCCTTGAAATATACAGGAATAGAGCATTCTTTGTTGATCCTTGAAATATACAGGAATAGAGCATTCTTTGTTGAAAGGGGAAATTGGAAGCAGCTAGTCTGCTGATTTAAATCATATGATTTGATAAACATGTATCCAGTCTTGCATGTATTTAGGCCAGGCTCCTATTGCTTCGCCTGTCCCGGGATAAAAATGGCTTAGGAACTGAGGAGATGAGAAATTGTAGTAGAACAAGGCTGCCCCTGTGTGGCCACATATAATATATTATATATATCCCAAAGGTGCTTTTTCAAGAGGCAACTGGACTTTCTTTGTTTTTCTTTGAAGACGTTTCGCTTCTCATCCAAGAAGCTTCTTCAGTTCTTCTTGGATGAGAAGCGAAACATCTTCAAGGAAAAAAAAAGAGGAAAATCCAGTTGCCTCTTGAAAAAAACATCTTTGGGACAACCATGACCTGGATGATTGAGAATCTCCATAGGCAAATATTTAGATTGGGATTGTGGAAAAGGAAACTCAAGTACTTTGGCCACCTAATGAGAAGGAAGGACTCACTGGAGAAGAGCCTGATGCTGGGAAAGATCGAGGGCAATAAAAGAAGGGGACGACAGAGAATGAGGTGGCTGGATGGAGTCACTGAAGCTGTAGGTGTGAGCTTAAATGGACTCCAGAAGATGGTAGAGGACAGGAAGGCCTGGAGGAACGTTGTCCATGGGGTCGCAATGGGTCGGACACGACTTCGCAACTAACAACAACAATGTTGGGTTACCCAATTCCTGCAACCATTCTTCATATGTTTTAGCCTCTAGGCCCCTAATCATCCCTGTTGCTCTTCTCTGTACTCTTTCGAGAGTCTCAATATCTTTTTTAAAACCATGGTGACCAAAACTGGATGCAGTATTCCAAGTGTGGCCTTACCAAGGCATTGTAAAGTGGCACTAACACTTCACGTGATCTTGATTCTATCCTTCTGTTAATGCAGCCTAGCACTGTGTTGGCTTTTTGGGTGACTGCTGGCTCATATTTAAATGATTGTCCACTATGAGAATACAAGTCGGTTCAGATTAGCCCTTGCATCCAATCAGGAGAGAACTAAAAATGTCAATTCTGAGCCTTGGAAATAACATAAGAGAATTGGGGGGTTTTTTGTGCCCACCAATGGATGAGAAGCAAATGAATGCAAATATTTAAACAGGCACCCTGACTTTGTTGGATTGATGCTGATTCTGAAGTGACAGTGGAAACACCCATTCACGGAGATTAGAAGAGAGCATTACTCAATTGTATATGGAAAGTCTCCCCCCAAAAAATTGGTCCTAGGCTAAAGAAACAAAAATATTCTGGCATGAGATGTTCACAACCAGCATGGTGGAAAGCAACCTTCATTTCTTGTCTAACTTTAGATATACTATATCAACGGAATGTAGAGCTGAGATGTCCGCTTGATCAGGAGTCTCCAGCCTTGGCAATTTTAAATTTTGTGGACTTCAACTCCCAGAATTCCCCAGCCAGCACAGAATTCTGGGAGTTGAAGTCCACGAATCTTAAAGTTGCCAATGTTGGATACCTCCACACTAGATGAATGCACTAGAATCAGAAAGTCCATGCTAGTCTCTTAGATGGGCAGGAAAACAAAGTAGCAAAAAGTTGTTTAATAAAGATACTGTAGAGATATTGTGAATATGATGCTACCCCTCTCTTAGGAAAAGACACAGACCTAAAATTATTTGACCAGCAATGTTTTGTAAATTATGACATCAAGTGGTATCAGTTTAGCTCAGAAGTTCCTAAACATCTGTCCAATATGAGATATGAACAATTGAGGAAGTAGTAGGAGACTTCAAGCTATAGATATTTAAACTCTTTGAAGTGGAATGTGTAGATTCTTGCCACTTGGAGATAATTCAGATTAACTTGGGAAGCAAATAGAAATATGCTAGTTTTTAGGATTGCAATGCTTTGGATTCAGTTCCAAAAGAGTGGCTTTGTAATATACACACGTGGAAAAATAATTCTGGTTGGCAGCTCATGAAAGCAGCTGATCGATCAGAATAGAAGATGCAGCTGCTTTAAAGAGATATGGACAGAAATTACGTTTGCACTTCCATACGTTTCATGGCACCTTTTTACAAATTATTTCCATGATGGCGCACACTCTGATGAGTCCCTTCGGCGAATGCTGGGCCAGGCTAAATGGTCCAAGGTTTTGATTCCATTTTTGCCTGCTTTAATCTTAACAGACTTTTTGTAGGAGATGACCAAGCTGAGCCCAAGGGAGGGGTCAAACACATCATCAGTCTTGAGTCCCTTTGCACCCACAAGAGATCTAAGTCCAGCCCACCTTGAATCCCATGACTTTTATCTACCATCACTTGGACTGTTAGTAGTTCAGATTCTTGTAGACGGCATCAGCATAAAATAAATCGATATTCATTTGAACCACCTGGGCTCCTGATTTCCTGCGCTTGACACTTTTGTTTTGCTTAGAGAGAGGTTTTTTTGTGTCAGAAAATGAAAAGTCATTACCATGTGACTAAGACCCCAGGAGAATCAACTCAAGGGAAGTTTGACACAGTATTTCAAAACATTTCAAGTGTGTTGAAAGCTCAACTAAAACAGAGACATACTGGGAGGAGGGTTTCTTAAATATAGAGTATTAACTCGCAGTGAAGTCATGCAGGGGGGGCTCTGGAGGAGGCAAATGCCACCAAAAATTGAAATCTTATCACAGCATCCTTTGAACAGATGCCGTGCTAGTGAAAATCTAATCTAAAATCTAATCCAAAGTGCCACCATCAACTACATAGGAAGGGATCAGCACTGGATTTGGTTTCAAAATTTTACTGTGAGTCTGTATCAAAACAAACAGTACTTCCTTAGCAGGCAACCTCAGTTTTCCCTTTCTTCCATCTGCAGTGCAGGCATAAACAATACAAAGAGAAGTACATTTGTTATACAATCTACGAAAAGAACGCTTGAATAATATATGCGCTCTGTGCTTATAAAAAGTGCAACATAAATGCCTATTGTTGTAACTTACCCCGAGGATGCTAATCGCAGAATATATTATTCTAGATATTTAATATGTTTATTAAAAATATACCACATGTGTGTAAATATATTGCATACATTCTGTCTAGAATGCTCTGGCAGGAGCGAAAAGTGCAAAGTACAGGTATTATTTTCTGTGCATTGGCTTGAATCCACCACAAATATCATGGCAATAAGAGGACACCTTTCATTTAGTGCAGACTCTGAATGGAACAGGGAAATCCCCTCGTTAGGTGTGCTTGGGTCCTGTCAGCTGCCCCCTTATGTTTGCTTGTGCTTCCTTGCTATGTGATGACAGACTGCCATGAACTGTGGAATGGGGGAATGCTTGGGGAAATGAAAGTAAGTGCTGTATCTCCTCGAGATGCTGCTTCAAGGTCACCCAGCTGGAAGGAGGGAGCTGCATACTAAACTATGCTTGGACTGTTATGAAAAATCTTACCTGGACCTGATTGGTTAAATGAGGGTGGGCAATGAGAGATAGTTAAGAGAGGGAAAAGGGACTTTGGTGCGAGATCCTCAGTTCTGGCTTTGCAATACCGCAATATACTTGACCTCTAATAAACTATACCAGTGATGGCGAACCTTTTAGAGACTGAGTGCCCAAAAACTGGCCCCACCCCTGCTTCACCACCTGCCCCGCCCTGCCCTGCCCCCCCATCCCCCACCCCGCCTGCCCGCAGGGCCACTCACCGCCTCCTGGGCCCACCACAGATCGCCCAGGCAGCCCAGCAGCACCATGGCGGCCACGCCATCTGGCCATGCCCTGCAGCATCAACTGTGTGCAATGGGGTGTGAGGGCTTGTCTACGCTGCCTGGCTGTCATGTCCTTGGCTGCTCTGCATGGGCCACGCTCGGGGGCAACTCTCCTCCAGGAGGTCTGCTGGTGAGGAGGGGATCGTGGGGGGAGGCGAGGCTGGGGCAACAGCATGTGTGCCCACAGAGAGGGCTCTGAGTGCCGCCTCTGGCACACGTGCCATAGGTTCGCTACCACTGAACTATACCTTTCTCAACAAATGGAGCCAAAGGTCATTTCTATTTAGAGTTTTAGGTGTGGTAGGAATGGCAGTTCCTTTCCTTCTATCCTCATCCATTTTAGGATCTCCCTAAAAATATGCCCCAGATGTTGAAGAACCCCCTGGAATGTGAGGAGACAAGACTTCTTTGGGGTACCCTAAAACAACCCTGATTTCTTTCTGCCTTTCATCCCATCAGCAAGAATGTTTGGGGCGAGTCTCTGCTCGAAGATATTCCCACTGTAGGGAATATATATTCCCACATGCCAGAAGAGGCCCAATGAACTATTGTACTACATATATAGGCAGTTCTCGACTTACGATGATTTGTTTAACAACCATTCAAAGTCACAACAGTGCTGAAAAAAGTGATTTATGACCACTCCGTGCATTTATGACCATCACAGTGCCCCCACCATCACGTGATTGTGATTTAGGCACTTGGCAACTGTTGTGCATCCTGGGGTCATGTGATCGCCAGGTGCAACGGCCCGGGGTCACATGATTGCCATTTCCAACCTTCCCAGCTGGCGTCTGACAAGCAGAGTCAACGGGGAAGCTAGGTTGAAAATTGCAACCGTGTGATGTTTTGCTTAACAACTGTGGCGAAAAAGTCATGAGATCGGGGGTGGTGCTTCCCTTACTGAGTGCACCATTTGACAATGAATTTGATGCTCCCAACTGGTGCTGAAATCAGGGACTATCTGTTCATCAGGAAGAAAAAAATGGCGACTGTTGGAGAACAGTTTTCCGTTTATGTGATGATGATGATTTGACTTGAGTACAAGACAGGGCTGTGTGAAGAAAAGCTACTCATTTGTTGCAACTCCAACAAGCAAGAGAGCTATTTGGCCGTTGTGCAACATTAAGCCTCCCATCATGGGATGTGTCATCCCACACGTCAAATATAGCATCTCTTATTCAGTGGCTGCGTCGATTCTGAAGACGCAGAAGAGACCAAGGGCTCTTCTTAGCAGTCCCGGCAGGATCTGGGACAAAGCTGGTATTTCATCCCAAAAGTAACTCAGTTGACCCAAACAATAAGCCACTTCCACTGAGAAAACTGGTGTGAAGTTGGGTTTGGAAGCTAAGCTGGTTAGCTCTGTGACATGACCTTATTTTCCCAACCGAAAGGCTGAAAAGCTGTAAATATGGTTGTGAATGAACCGTCGTTTAGCACGGATTACAATTTGGAGAGTAAATGAGGAAAGGAGGAAGAGGAGGTCAGTACATCGGCGACAATCCTGTCCCACCTGTCTCTCTTTACAAATTTTTGTACTGTCCATGTGCAACCCGGAGATTACAAACCAAAGAGGGGATTCTAACAGCATCGCTCCCTCTCGGGGTCCATCAGCCTCTGCAACTCATAGTTCCACCAGGTCATCGCTAGAAAGTATCTTGATGGTGATTTGACCGGGCACTTCTTCTGCTTCCTGCAGGCCTCGGCCATGAAGCTGATACTTCTGAAGATCCCGAGGGTCACTGGGTGACCCAGACAGCCGGACTTCTCCCAGGAACCTGTCAAAGAAGGCATCATGCCAGACCTAAAGTGAAGAGAAGTCAAAGAAAAAATCTACTATTGTCATTACACAAGGCCTTTTCTTAGTTACTGTATAAGGGTGTTGTCCAATGCAAAAGTCCTCGTCTAAAAGAGGTCAGATCTTTAAGATTTGCTCTGAGTCCTCTCTCCCTTTTGCCTATCCCTTTAGCCAAATTCCCTGGGGCTGAAAAACTGTTTCCTTAACAGTGTAATTGGTTTGATTTAGCTGTATTGTAATACTGAAAATCAGTTGCGTCTTGTAGATGGGATTAGTGGATGGATGGATGATTTGAAAAGATTTGAAAGCCGGAAGAAGGCCCTGCAAGAAATGACACACCAGTTCTGGATGTCTATGGAGATTGTCAGCCACCCAGGGTCCTGGTTGTCCCAAAGGTGCTTTTTCAGGAGGCAACTGGACTTTCTTGTTCTTCTTTGAAGACGTTTCGCTTCTCATCCAAGAAGCTTCTTCAGCTCTGACTGGATGATGGGGAATGGAAGGATTTATATTCCTTGCAGACAGCTGGTCATTTGCATTCTTTTAGGGAGTCGTTGAGGCCATTTGGAGGTTGGGATGAACACCCTTTGAATGGTGTGGGAGTATGAATGGATTTCCAGAAAGCATTGCAAGACTACAGGAACAGGGCTGAAAACATCCTGCAGCCAAGAAAGCTCCACACCCATTTGCACCACTCAGGGGACCTTGAAGACACAGCTAAACCTCCAAGTGGCCTCAATGACTGTCTAAAAGAACTGTTATAAGCTGAGGACTGCCTGTATCCTTTCTGGATGCGAGCAGTTTGGAGAGAATTTCTGGTGAGAATACAAGATGTAGGCAAAGGATTTAGAAGCCACCTGCTGCATTTTTCGGGATTAAAAAGTAAAAAATAAATAAATCTGAAAGACCATCTCGCGACTGCCTGCAGTGACTATTCTAACTCAAAGGGCACCCAGGGTGTCAGTACTAACAGAAAAAAAAACCTCTCTGTGGAGAAACCTGGCAGCATTCCACTCTCTCTTCCCCTTGTCAGCACCGAGGCTGCTGCCAGATTACTCCTGGCAGATTTCCCAGAGTAAAAATACAACTGTAGTTGCCTTTTTGCTTTGTAAAAAACCAGCAGTGTTTAAACTTTAAATACTGGTGTGTGATTTTAGGAAGCTGTGGCATAACAGAATAACAGAGCTGGAAGGGACCTTGGAGGTCTTCTAGTCCAACCCCTTGCTCAAGCAGGAGACCCTATACCAGTGATGGTGAACCTTTTAGAGACCGAGTGCCCAAACTGCAACCCAAAACCCACTTATGTATCGTCGGGTGCCAGGTGGGCATAGCCCATTGGGTGGGTGTGGTCCATTGGGTGGTTGTGGCCCATTGGGTGGGCGTGGCTGCGGTGGTAACGGCAGACTAGGTGGGACTAAAAAGTTCAATCAATCAATTCCAACTTTGCAAGATCTTTTTTTTTCTCACAAGAAGTTGAAATTGATTGATTGATTATTATTTTTTTTTGCACACGGCGGTGGAGGTCTAAAGCGAAAAGGTTTTATAAAACCCAGCTGAAGGCCTAGGACTAGGGCGACGGTGCGCGTGCCCACAGAGAGGGCTCTGAGTGCCGCCTCTGGCACCCGTGCCATAGGTTTGCCACCACAGCCCTATACCATTCCAAGTGGCTGTCCAATCCCTTCTTAAAAGCCTCCAGTGATGGAGCACCCACAAATTCTGGAGGCAAGTCGTTCCACTGATTAATTGTTCTGACTGCCAGGAAATTTCTCCTTAGTTCTAGTTTGCTTCTCTCTTTGATTAGTTTCCATCCATTGTTTCTTGTCCTGCCTTCTGGTGCTTTGGAGAATATGCTGACCCCCTCTTCCTTTGTGGCAGCCCCTCAAATATTGGAACACTGCTGTCATTATTACCTCTAGTCCTTCTTTTCATTAAACGAGACATACCCAGTTCTTGCAATTCAGCTTGCCGGATAGATTGGATTGAGAGAAACTGATGATCCTAAATCACCTGTGTTTCCAGATCAAAGGCTGGATTTAAATCTGGGTTCCTCCCTATATACCTGATCCTGATCCAAGTTCTTGTCCATGCCACCATGGGTGGCAAGCAAAATTAATAAATAAGATTGTCAGGTCCCTATCGGAACGCTGCCATTAGCAAAGGGAGGGGGGAGCACGCGCTATTGTGGATTGAGGATGTTCCTGCATTGTTTCTACTTTCACTTTGATGTATCTACATGGGAATTAGTAAGGGGGGGAAATCCTCAGAGCCATCTGTTTTAACTCCTGCAGGTTGGCAAGAATGAGGTGTTAGAGACATGGCCAGTTATCACCTATAGAATGTGAAGGATATGTGAATATAATGTATGTTCTTATTTAGGGTTTTTAATTTTGTGTAGTGTGCACTGTGGACTGCAGTTAATTTCACTGTGAGTTACACATTGACAATAATTCTATTCTATTCTATTCTATTCTATTCTGTTCTGTTCTGTTCTGTTCTGTTCTGTTCTGTTCCTTTCCATTCCATTCCATTCCATTCCATTCTATATAAAGATTCTATTCTATTCTATTCTATTCTATTCTATTCTATTCTATTCTATTCTATTCTATTCTATTCTATTCTATTCCACATTTTCTATTCTATTCTATTCTATTCTATTCTATTCTATTCTATTCTATTCTATTCTATTCCATTCCGTTCTACTCCATTCCATTCTATATAAAGATTCTATTCTATTCTATTCTATTCTATTCTATTCTATTCTATTCTATTCTATTCTATTCTATTCTATTCTATTCTGGTTGAAGTTCTCACAACATCTTCATGCCAGCAGATTGGCTCCTGAAGGACTGGGGCATTGGGGTGGGGCTGAAGAAACGGGGCTTTTAGCTTAATGCTTTTGCGCGGGAACTTCAGATCCCTCCTTTTTTCTCTACAATCAGTTTCTCTCAGTAAAAGATCTTCGTTGAAAGAATGCCTGTTTCCTGAGTTGTGCTTTCCTGAGGGGATAGCTGAGACAGGACCTTACAAAAAATAAATATATATTATTAAACACAACACTGGTGCAAATACAGATCGCAGGGATTCTCTTACCTGGACGATAATGGGGCTGTCAACCTTCCTTTTGTAGAAAACAGCCTGGGTGTTGAAAAGAGCGGCCCCCGTGCTCTTCTGAGAGGGAGACTGAACCTTGCCGTTCTCACACTTAATAATTATATAAATGTTGGTTTCTGAAAAAGTACATTTATCGATTAGCATTTTTGGAGACTCCTGGTATTTATAAAAAACATTACAGACAGTCTTCGACTTACGACCACAATCGAGCCCAAAATTTCTGTTGCTAAGTGAGACATTTGTTAAGTGACTTTTGTCCCATTTTACAACTCTTCTCGCCACACTTGTTAAGGGAATCACTGCAGTTGTTAAATTGGTAACACGGTTGTTAAGTGAATCTGGCTTTCCCTGTTGACTTTGCTTGTCAGACGGTCGTAAAAGAGGATCGCATGACCCCAGGACACTGCAACCGTCATAAATATGAGTCAGTTGTCAAGCATCCAAATGTAAATCACATGACCGTGGGGATGCTGCAACGGTCATAAGTGTGAAAAATGGCCATATGACTTTTTCCAGTGCTGTTTTAACTTTGAACAGTCATTAAATGAACTGTTGTAAATTGAGGATTATCTGTATTCTACTTTCCACCTTTCTACTTTTTTCCTGGATAAAAGATTTGCCTGCAACTAACCCTTCCCTCACTCTACACATGAAGGAGGCAATGCTACAAATAAATATAGACTCACTGTCACACCAAAAGAACCTTCATCATCACAATCAAATCAAAAGAGACTCTCCACTTGATTTCCTGGGCAGAGTAACTAATCCACTGTCATAGTAATAATAATAATAATAATAATAATAATAATAATAATAATAATAATAATAATAATAATAATAATAGTAGTAGTAGTAGTAGTAATAGTAATTTTAATAGTAATGATAGCAACCTGTGTCAACCATCAGCACCAGCCAATTTGAATGTTCAGTTGACTGAGGTTCATGTTTAATGAATAAAAGATAATAATAATAATAATAATAATGATGATGATGATGATGATGATGATGATGATGATGATGATGATGATGATGATAGAAGGGACCTTGGAGGTCATCAAGTCCAACCCCCTGCTCAGGCAGGAAACCCTATTCCATTTCAGACAAATGGCTGTCCAGTCTCTTCTTAAAAACCTCCAGTGTTGGAGCATTCACCGCTTCTGGAGGCAGGTTGTTCCACTGGTTAATTGTTCTAACTGTCAGGAAATTTCTCTCTAGTTCCAGGTTGCTTCTCTCCTTGATCAGTTTCCATCCCTTGCTTCTCGTCCTGCCTTCAGGCGCTTTGGAGAATAGCTTGACTCCCTCTTCTTTGGGGCAGCCCCTGAGATACTGGAACACTGCTATCATGTCCCCCCTCGTCCTTCTCTTCATTAAACTAGACATACCCAATTCCAGCAGCCGTTCCTTATATGCTTTGGCCTCCAGTCCCCTAATCATCCTTGTTGCTTAGTTCATACCAACAGCTTAACACGAGACGCGTTGGATTTCTTCCCTGGAGTAAATGGTTATTCTAGGGAAGGTTCTCGACACATTAAAAATATGAAGCATGTGTTGTGGTGATTTGCACAGCCATTCAGACAATATGCATTCTATAGGTAATCCTTGACTTGCAACCATTCATTTAGTAATGGTTCAAATTACAAGGACACTGAAAAAAGTGATTTATGACCCTTTTTCACACTGATGACCTTTCCAGCATCCTTGTGGTCATGTGATCCAAATCCAGATGTTTGGCAACTGGCATGTATGGATGACAGTTGCAGTGTCCCAAGGCCATGGGGTCATCTTTTATGACAGTCTGACAAGCGATGGGGAAGTCAGATTTGCCTAACAGCCGTGTTACAAACTTAAACAACTGCAGTGATTCACTCAAGAACTGTGGTAAGGCAATAAAGTGGAGCAAAACTCACATAACACAGTCTCACTTAGCAACAGAAATTTTGGGCTCAATTGTGGTCATAAGCCAAGGACTACCTATACGTTCCATGTCTAGGAATTCTATTACTTCACAAAGAATTCCGGGCATATGTTGCGCATATGGAATAGATTCCTTGAATGGTTCCAGAGCTAATTAGAATAGTCTCTTCTTAAGTCCCACAAAATAAGGCAAAGTGAAAACCACACAGTGGGATCAGCTTGATGGAGTGTGCCCAGCTCAGCTACATATGTCATATTTTCTCCCTTCCATTGCATTAAAAAGGGCCATTTTAATATCCGGAGAGGCTAAACACATAGCACCCAGACTTATATATACAAAAATGTTGCTTCAGTGCCTGCAAATATTGGAGGGACTGCAAAACACAAGAATTCAGTTGCAGGAAAAGGCTCCATGGGGCCTTTTTCCAACAACAACAACAAAAAAAATTAGACTTTGTGTGTTATCAATGGCTCGCTTGTCCTACACCCCACTTATGATCAAAACACTCTGATTAATTGTGTTGAGAGACTCAGCCCATGGTAATTGACATACGGTGATTAATATATGGAGAGTTACTGTCAACCTTTACTAATTGCCTGCTTAAATAACAACAGGGGCTTGTGTTAATCATAACCTGGGAGAGGAGGAGGCCAAAGAAATTATGATGAGAGCTGAAAAAAAATATAACAGAATAACAGACTTTGGAGGGACCTTGGAGATCTTCTAGTCCAATCCCCTTGCTCAAGGAGGAGACAAATGACTCTCCAAAACCCCCAGGGATGGAGCACTCACAACTTTGGAAGCAACCCATCCCACTGATTGTTCTCACTGTCAGGAAATTTACTTCTAGGTTGGCTTTCTCTTTGATAAGTTTCCATCCGTTGCTTCTTGTCCTGCCTTTAGGTGCAAAGTTGAAAGTTGTGCTTTTTATTGTGGAGATGGGTGTGGTCCAAAACAAGGGGCTATTTTTCACTCAGCAAATCAGTTTTGTAAATCTATACAATCAAGACAAGTTTGCTGTGCTCTATAAATACCGAGATTTATAGACTTAACATAGACTCAAAATGCCCATATTAATGCATGTCTATTTTTATATTGTCAATAAATGTGAATTCCACTCTTGACCTCAAGGAACAAATCTTATAATGGATTTTGGAGCATGACATCTCAAAGTGAAAGGCTGTAATTACCAATAAAGTCCATCAGAACGTTTTCCTTCATAGGTTTCTTTGGATATGTCTCTTACAACAATCTAGATTTACAGATCTAACTATACATTATGGTAATTTTCAGCCAGCTATTTCTAAGACAGTCTGTCAATCATCATAAACAACTGTTGTCTTGGCAACATATAGCCATTTGTAACCGATTCTGGATTTAGCCATACACTTAATATGATTCCTAGAAGCAAAAGGATTATTTTTATGTCCCAGCAAATGTTGGTTTCATCCAGGTAACCATAGGTACAACATATGTCCCAAGGAGACCAACGTGGACCAGCAAACATAACCTTTCCATCAATCAATCAGAACAGAACTGGAAGGAACCTTGGAGGTCTTCTAGTCCAACCCCCTGCTCAAGCAGAAGACCCTATACCATTTCAGACAAGTGGCTATCTGATCTCTTCTTAAAGATCTCCAGGGATGAAACACCCACAACTTCTGAAGGGAATCTGTTCCACTGGTTAATTGTTCTCATTGTCAGGAAATGTCTCCTTAGTTCTATAAATAATAATGATGATGATGATGATGATAATAAAGTTGGAAGGGATCTTGAAGGTCATCTAGTCCAATCCCCTGCTCAGGCAGGAAACCCTACACCATTTCAGACAAATGGCTGTCCAGTCTCTTCTTAAAAACTTCCAGTGTTGGAGCATTCACAACTTCTAGAGACAGGTTGTTCCACTGGTTAATTGTTCTAACTGCCAGGAAGTTTCTCCTTAGTTCTAGGTTGCTTCTCTCCTTGATTAGTTTCCATCCGTTGCTTCTTGTCCTGCCTTCAGGCGCTTTGGAGAATAGCTTGACTCCCTCCTCTTTGTGGCAGCCCCTGAGATATTGGAAGACTGCTATCATGTCCCCCCTCGTTCTTCTCTTCATTAAACTAGACATACCCAATTCCAGCAGCCTTTCCTTATATGCTTTGGCCTCCAGTCCCCTAATCATCTTTGTTGCTCTAGGTTGGTTCTCTCCTTGATTAGTTTCCATCAGTGTTGGAGCATTCACCGCTTCTGGAGGCAGGTTGTTCCACTGGTTAATTGTTCTAACTGCCAGGAAGTTTCTCCTTAGTTCTAGGTTGCTTCTCTCCTTGATTAGTTTCCATCCGTTGCTCCTTGTTCTGCCTTCAGGCGCTTTGGAGAATAGTTTGACTCCCTCCTCTTTGTGGCAGCCCCTGAGATATTGGAAGACTGCTATCATGTCCCCCCCTCGTCCTTCTTTTCATTAAACTAGACATACCCAATTCCAGCAACCTTATATGTTCCTTATATGTTTTAGCCTCCAGTCCCCTGATCATCTTTGCTGCTCTAGGTTGGTTCTCTCCTTGATTAGTTTCCATCCATTGTTTCTTATTTTGCTTTCTGGTGCTTTGGAGAATAGGTTGACCCCCTCTTCTTTGTGGCAGCCCCTCAAATATTGGAACACTGTTATCATGTCACCCCAGTCCTTCTTCTCTCTAGACTAGCCATGCCCAATTCCTGCAACCATTCTTCATATATTTTAAGAACGATTGCAGGGATTGGATATGGCTAGTCTAGAGAAAAGACTCACTTTGGGATCCAGAAAAAAAACTGGTTTTCCCAGTGGACTGGACTGGTTTAAAAAAAAATGGGAATATGTAAAGGAAAACATTCCTCAATATCAGAAATGTTGTCCCAATTAGAAGACAGGCTGTGAAAAGCACATATTTTTCAAGGACTGGGCGAGGAAATTGGCACACTCTCTCATCTCTAATGAACAGGATCCAATTTCCTTTATCTAACAGATTAGAAACAAGTTGAGTTTGGCAGCCTCTGTTTCCTCAACGGCGTGTCATGAAACAACATTGTTCCTTGGATATTTTGAGCCAGAAATAATGGTAGGAATGTGCCGAGCGGAATGAATGCAATTTGTTTTATTCTCTGTGCTGTTAGGCAAGTAGCTGAGTAGATGTCCCCTGGGATGACATTCTTCCCTTGGGATTTAATTCAAGTATAAGGAACTAGGGACAATGCAGACTGCTGAAGGCAGGATTTTGGTAATATATCTTGGACTCAATCCGAAGTTTTGTTGGACACTGAAAAAACCCCAACCTTTAATATGGTTCAGATTGCATTTATTTGGTGTTATGGGTTTTCTCACTGGAGAAGAGCCTGATGCTGGGAAAGATTGAGGGCAATAGAAGAAGGGGACGACAGAGAATGAGGTGGCTGGATGGAGTCACTAAAGCAGGAGGTGTGAGCTTCAATGGACTCCGGAAGATAGTAGAGGACAGGAAGGCCTGGAGGAACGTTGTCCATGGGGTCATGATGGGTCGGACACGACTTCGCTATTAACAACAACGACGACTCACTGGAGAAGAGAAGAGCCTAATGCTGGGAAAGAGTGAGGGCAAGAGAAGAAGGGGACGACAGAGAATGAGGTGGCTGGATGGAGTCACTGAAGCAGTAGGCATGAGCTTAAATGGACTCCAGAAGATGGTAGAGGACAGGAAGGCCTGGAGGAACATTGTCCATGGGGTTGTGATGGGTCGGACACGACTTCGCAACTAACAACAAAATGGGTTTTCACCTAGGAAGGAAGAAATGGCAAACAACTTCTGAAAAATCTCGCCAAGGAAACTGCTAGGACAGTGGTGGCGAACCTATGGCATGCGTGCCAGAAGCGGCACTCAGAGCCCTCTCTGTGGGCACACGTGCCATGCCCCAGAGATGGCAACCGTCCCTCTTCAACCAGCCGCTCGCTAACTCGGCGAGGTCCCACATGGCTGGATGCATCCCAGAACCCATGCACTCGCTAGCCTCTGTGTGCAGAGGCCGATGGTGTCAGCAGCCACCCCGGCCCCTGCCTCACCTTGCCCTGTGACAATGGCACCCCCGCCCTGCCTCGCCTTGCCTCGCCTCATCATGCAGGACAAGCCTCCTGCCTACTACCCCACCTGCCAGAGACCCCCTGGATCTCCCCCAACTCTGCCTGGCCCCCACAGGTATCCCTTCCCACGAGCAACATTGAGGTGATCACGTCCACCTTGGCCACACCCACCCAATCAGCTATGACCACCACAGCCACGCCCATCTACCTGGCACCCAGCAATAAATAAGTGGGTTTTGGGTTGCAGTTTGGGCACTCGGTCTCTAAAAGGTTCGCCTTCACTGTGCTAGGACATGTCCAAGCAACCACCAGGAGTCAACATTGACTTGAAGGCAGAAAACCAAAACAAAGTGATGCCCTTGACTGCGTCAAATACCTTCTCAAATATATCACAATATGCTGAATTCAGCATGTCTAAATGTATAGATACAGTATAGTTTTAGTAGCTATAACTCAATGGTTGAAACTTCCATTAAGTCTCTGGAGTAAAATGAACATTATTAGGATATTTAAATAGATAAATTAATAAGAAAAACTTTATGGCTGGCTAACCTCTTGGCTTAACAGAGGTTACTTTATGGTGATGGCAGCTTCAACTTGACAGATTTTTCAATTATATCATTGAGCTTTTATTCTATATTTTGTGGAATCAGACCTTTTATGAATATTACCCTCTTTAGGGCTATTTGGAGAGCGAATGTGTAACACCCCTGACATCTTTACTAGTTTTAGGGCCCTGGTATATTAAACAAGTTTATAATCTCCTAAATGTATTTGGTTATTAGCAGGCAAGTGATTATGTTTCAATCCCAAATCACAAGAGAAATTGACACTATAGAATAACTTGGATTTGAATATAGTGGTGAAGATGTTTTATTGGAGTGATGGAAGCCCATAGCATCAATTGTAGGAGAATAGCAGGCAGAATTGGGGGTCAGAATTAAGTGCATCATTAGCTTTGAGTCATTACAGTGCCATAAATGGTCCAAGTCCCATCCCTCTTGAACTCCATTGACCCTTATTAATTTAGTACTGAACTTTAGTTGACAAGATTAATGTCAGGGGCAAAGAATTAGGACCGTGCTGTTCTCCTACAATCATTACTCAAGTCTATATGCAAGAATCTAGTCAATATTAAAATTACCCCAGATAAGGGTCAGCAGAATTCCAGAGGGATTGAACTCAGACCATTTGTGGGAACGTAATGACTCTAGGCTGATGACTTGTTTAAGTCTGCCTGCCAGCTCTGCCTGCACTTCTCCTACATCAATACTTTGAATTAGTTGATTTCCAATTGTTGTTTAAAAGAGTTTGAGAGGTTGTGTTCTACATACGAGTTATCCATAACGCTTATTTGGCAGTAGATACAGCTGAAACATGGCCCAGATGCTTCAGCACTCTTAGAATGTTTAATTTTGAAGAATCAATGGATCTGTTTGATAAGAAATGTAAATTATACTGTTTTTCTGATTTAAAAAGGGTTATTTCATCTTTATTTGAAGAGCATTTAAAAAGGGCTGGATTTTGGATATTTTGTAGAATATTGGATATTGGAACAAATCTGAAAGCTCTTTAGCACATACAATTTGGTCTTATCCAACTATAGTCTTGTTTGGGTTTCAAAATATTACATATAATATGTCAATTTTAATATGTCAGTTTGAGAAAGAAACAGTTAAGAACATTAATGCAGTGTTGAATTATATAGAGTTCCCCATTGTATAATAAAGCTCTGGCTTTATTACACCTGGCAAGGAAGATAAATTGCATAACTGGAAATAAATTTGTTCTTTTGATTTGAAGGCCTTGATCTAAGTTATGCCATCTAAAGTCGCTGTGTTCTAAAATGAAGAAAATGAAGCAATTGCTTTCTTAAATGGTCTAAAAATAAAATCTGTCAAGGGAAAACAAATATAGACAACAGGTTTGTAAGAACATGCTCAGAAGTGTTGATTCAAGAGCATTTATAACAAGCCATTTGATTATAAGATTTATTCTTAATTCGGTAGTGATTCTGCATAGAGCTTAAATCAGCTACGTTGCTTCTTTGAGATATCGACCACCAGGCCATAGATTGTCCCAACTAGTTTAATTTAATAGGCTGCAATTTTGTTGAATGCAGTAAAAATAAATCATCTTTTAGCTGTTGTCAGGGGCCCAAATAACAAAACAATGAGCAAACAACAAAACGGTTTAGAAGCTGAGATGTTTTTCTGCTTAAACTGCTATTTTTAGAGCTTCTCTGCAGAGCGCTTTTAACATCTAACATTCCCTGAGGAAGCTAGGAAGACAAGAGAGGTGCTTTCTCAGCTTTTTAGGGCATCATCAACAGATCAATAAAACAAATGTTTGTGGTTTCCAAATGCAGAGGAGCGGGCTGTGTTAGCGTGAAGCTCTGTGGAACACGCGGATAACTTAAATAATTGTTATCTGGATTTGGAGCATCCATGGAGAAGGCTGAGCACCAAAGAATGGAGGCCTTCAAACTTTGGTGCTGGAGAAGACTCCTGTGAGTCCCCTAGACTGCAAGGCGATCAAACCGGTCAGTCCTAGAGGAGATCAACCATGACTGCTCTTTAGAAGGCCAGATCCCGAAGTTGAAACTCAAGTACTTTGGCCACCTAATGAGAAGGAAGGACTCACCAGAGAAGAGCCTGATGCTGGGAAAGATCGAAGTCAATAGAAGAAGGGGACGACAGAGAAGGAGGTGGCTGGATGGAGTCACTGAAGCGGTAGGCATGAGCTTAAATGGACTCCAGAAGATGGTAGAGGACAGGAAGGCCTGGAGGAACGTTGTCCATGGGGTCGCAATGGGTCAGACACGACTTCGCAATTAACAACAACAACAAGGACTCACTGGAGAAGAGCCTAATGCTGGGAAAGATTGAGGGCAATAGATGAAGGGGACGACAGAGAATGAAGTGGCTGGAGGGAGTCACGGAAGCAGTAGGTGTGAGCTTCAATGGACTCCAGAAGATGGTAGAGGACAGGAAGGCCTGGAGGAACGTTGTCCATGAGGTCGCGATGGGATGGACACGACTTCGCAACTAACAACAACAACAACAACATGGAGAAGGGGGCCAAGAGTCAAGTTGAGAGTCACAATGAAGCTCCTGTCTCATTTATCTATACTTTTTAAGTTCTGGGCAGTTGTGAAGAAGGCAACTTCACTGGCTGATCTTCTAAAAATCCATTTCCCACTGATTACCCCCAGCATGACTGACTTTTTGAGTGAGTCAGCTTGAATGACATGGCCAAAGTATGGTAGCCTCTGTTTGGCCATCTTGGGTTCAAGTGATATTTTTGGTGTGGTTTGGTGTCAAGCTTCAAAGAAACTTTATTCTGTTTCAGCCATTGTTGTTTCTTAGCTTGCTAACAGACTGAGGAAGGAGGAGGGATGAATGGAATGTGCATTTGCAGGGGTGAGCCAGGAAGCCTGGGAATCAAGGTCATTCAGATTATTTATGAAGTAAGGAAAGATTTCTCTCCTAGCAATTGTCTGAAGTTTAATTGGGGAATGTGACTTGCACCGTCAGGGGAAAGGGGAGTTTCTTTACTTTTAATTTACTGATCTGGCGCCAAATTAACTGGAGCTGGTTTTCTATTCATCAGTGCCAACATGCTGTACTCAATAAACTTTTGCATTAGAGATTGGAATGTCTCAGCTGTGCTTGGGATCATCAGTCGGAACCTTGACGGAACCTTTAGAACTTCTTTATTTATTATTTTTGCAGTCCCTGGGATGCATAATAGCCACCTCCAGCGACTTTTGTGACTAGCCACACATTTGTGCTGTAAATAGGAACCCCTTTACTGTTTTATGCAAGCATCCATGACATGCTGTTAATACTTTGAGTATGATAGAGTTAGATGTAGCCCTCAGGACTACTGGATAAGCATTCAAGGTTTACCAAATAAGGTCAAATGAGATTTGGCTAAAGTGTTATATCTTAAGGGCCATGAGAATAAGAGGCCTCATCTGAGATACCCAGACAACTGATGCTGGGAAAAGTTCTAGGATTGTAACATGGGCTCAGATCTTTCTGTTGTTTATGGATTTTACTAATTTAGGAGTTAAATAGCCCCAAGTCCCAAAGCTGCAACCAATTATTAGAAATCTTGACTATGAGGCTGCGCAAGACTCTGCCAAATGTTCATTTTTAATGCAACAGATGGGAAAGATGATTAAATACATGGGGAGTTACTGTTAACTGTGTTCAGTTGCTTTAGCTACAATTTAATTACATTTATATTTCAATGAAATGGCACCAGATTTCTTTCGCCCTGCAAAAACTCTGTGAAGAGGATGGCCCTCAAACTAATTCAGGGCACACAAAAGGTGCACAGTTCATAAGGCTTTTTTGTGTGTGTGATGGAATGTAGTCTGAAGTTCCAGGAGGGGGGACTGACTCTCAGAGGATGAAGAGGCAGCAGAGCTTGGAATGTCTGGTAGGCAGGAAGAGGGCAAACACAGCCCCTTCCCAGCATATATCTATAATCATGCAGATAGCTACTTTAGTCTGGCAAAATTCTGTCTGTAGGCAAACAACAATAAAGAAACTAGCCAGAAGTAACTCAATATGTCATTCTTGGTTCTTGGGGCCTGACATCTTTCAACATCCCATGCCTTTTGTCTTTTGTACCCATACTGTATTCCTTCGATTCCTTCCTTTTATCTTTCCTCTGGTGATCACTGAAACCCTAACAGTGCATTCAGGTACAGACAGAGATCAAGAATCTCGTTGCTCAAGCAAGAATAAAAGAGGCCCCAGGAGAAGATCTAATCCCTCCAGAGACCATTAAAAACAGCCTAAACGTCTGTGCTTCCACTCTGGCTTTGTACTCACTCGCAGAGACACCTATTGCCAAGCTCCCAAGGATTGGGGGCTTGCAGTCAATTATCCTAATATATATAAAAAAGGAGAAAAAGAATGATCCTGCTAATTATAGACCAATCAGCCTCCTCAACACAATCAGCCAACTCTGTGCAAGACATGTACAACAGAAACTTCAGGACTGGCTGAAACAAGAAAACATATTTGCAAAGGGAGGAAACTGGTTTTAGAGAAGGCTGGTCTATCATTAATCAATGCATTCAGATAGTCCCAGTCTTCAGAATAACAGATTTGGAAGGGATCTTGGAGGTCATCTAGTCCAACCCCCTGCTCAGGCAAGAAACCCTATACCATTTCAGACAAATGATTGTCCAATCTCTTCTTTAAAACGTCCAGTGTTGAAACATTCACAGCTTCTGGAGGCAGGTTGTTCCAGTGATTAATTGTTCTAACTGTCAGAAAAATTCTCCTTAGTTCTAGGTCCGTTTTTCCTTTTCTCCTTTTAAAAGGATCCAAATGGGAGAAAATGTCAATGTAAGCCATTTGCTAACCCAACATCTAATTCAGGTTGAGAGGCAATTTAATTTGATCTATAGGTTTTTGCTGCTGTTAAGGGGAGTAGCAAAAAAGCATCGGAAAACAGTATTTAGACAGCAGAGGGCACTGCTTGACTTTCAAGTAAATTGCCTTCTGCATTGCCCATGTGTTAGTAGGCCAAACAGATATTGATTAAGGCTGGAGGAAGGCAGAAGTTGATTACTGTGTTATCAGCAAAAGCACATATTTAGCAAAACCAGTAATTGATGCTTGACCCGGACAGACTTGAACACTGGGTGCTATCTAACAAAATGAAATTCAAGGGTGAAAAAGGTAAGGTTCTACATTTAGGCAAGAAAAACCAAATGTACAGGTATAGTATAGGGGGTACCTTGCTCAATAGTAGTAACTGTGAGAGGGATCT
>NW_015388628.1:7698-11978 GCF_001527695.2 Protobothrops mucrosquamatus | reverse complement strand
AGTGCAGAGAAGAGCAACCAAGATGATTAGGGGTCCGGAGGCTAAACCGTATGATGAATGAATGAGGGAGCTAGGTATGTCTGGTCTAACAAAGAGAAGGAGTAGGGGGCTGACATGATAGAAGTCTTCCAGTACTTGAGGGGCTGTCACAGAGAAGAGGAGGTCGAGCTATTCTCCAAAGCACCTGAGGGCAAGACAAGAACTAATGGGTGGAAGATTATTAAAGCGAGGTCCAACCTGGAATTAAGGAGGAGTTTCCTGACAGGGAGGACAATTAACCAGTGGAACTGCTTGCCTCCAGAAGTTGTGGGTTCTTGAAGTTTTCAAGAAGAGGCATTTGTCCAGAATGGAATATAATCTCCTGCAACGGGCAGAGGGTTTGACAAGAAGACCTCCACGGTCCCTTCCAATCTTATTTTTGTATGTTCTAGTTTGTGCCACTGAAATGGCCACATGCTCATTTCTGCATTACATCAGAAACTGTAAGTATGAATCCAGACATGGAGAGTTCTAAGTGGTTAGACTTTTGGAAAACTTTGCCCCGGGTGAAGCTAAGTAATGAGTCCTTCAGTGAACTGTGGATGGGCACTAGAAGCAAGGAATGCATTTTTTTAATTTTGGCTTGTCTCGACATTTCATTGCTCAGATAACATTTTGGCAGGACTTACCCCCGTGACTGCTCTGACTCTGGAGTCCTTCCACCCTGTAGACTTTAACGAGGGACACCCTCTTAGGGACACCCAGCAGGATATCCAGGAAAGACAGCCTGGGTTTGTTCAGTTTCAGCTCCCTGAAATATCAAAGTGAAATGGGTATGTAGGTTGCAGAGAAAGCTTAGCAGATGTATACATTTCGCCTGAACTTTAAAGCCTAGTTCATATAATGTGTTCAAGCCAGGGATTAGCCAGGATTGTTAATATGGTTAATATATATGGGGCTAAAAATAAAATTTGCTAAATGATACACAATAATGGTAGTTTTATTTTGGTTCATTGTTTTGAGTCACTCCAGATATTAAGGTTCCTTGGTGCTCACTGACCTTGCACTAGAACAGGGGTGTCAAACTCAATTTCATTGAGGGCCGCATCAGCATTGCGGTTGCCCTCGGGGGGGCTGGGGGGGTATGGCCAGGGTGGGTGCGGCCTACTGGGTGGGCGTGGATGGAGTGGGTGTGGCCTACTGGGTGGGCATGGCCAGCTCTACATCGTTTGCGTCAAGGGTGCCTGTGGGGGCCTGGGCAGGAGTGGGACAGATCTGAGGGTCTCTGGCAGAAGGGGGGGGACCGGGGCAAGCGCCAAGGCATGGGCCATTTCTTCATTCCTCACAAAGGGTGACACCTCCCCAGCATGCGCCCAGGGTGCGGGGCCGACGCGGCAGGGACTGGTTCCTCGCTGTTTCCAGACAGCCTTGGGGAGCTAAGACTGAATGCGTTTCAGCATAGATGGCCACCACAAAATTGTACATTGGCTCCTGGCCGGCCTGGGCCAGGGCCAAGGCAGCGGGGGCCATTCCCTCGCTGTTTTCAGGATGGCTTTGCGGGCCACATGAAACCATTTCGCAGGCCGCATCCGGCCCCCGGGCCTTGTGTTTGACATGTCTGCACTAGAATGAATGATATTATCTAGTTGGGTGATGAAATGTCTGCAAGAAAACAAGCAAGGTCAGAGAGCACTAAGGATCCCTCATTTCAGCCCTGAGCTACAAATATTTTCCTTTATCAATCACTCCAGATATTGTCCGTAAGCCATTAGACAGCTATTTATGATAAAAAATTACAACTCATATACTGTGTAGATGACTGATTTCGAACAACGGTTGTCATTCCATGGCATCACCTAGCTATCTACTGAATTACCACTGATTACTTTGCAATGTGGAGCCTATGTGCCCTAACGTGAATGAAAACTGCAGGAAGTCAATACATATTGTTTTCATCACACAGACACAAAACGCAGTCACCACCAAAGTGTCTGCAGTGTTCATCTTGTTCACTACAATTCCATGAACATCTTGCTTCCTTCGTGCAGTGTGTCAGTCTTCCTTTATCAAACGTTTGGAAGTTTCGGTGAGGGCCAGCAAAATGGGGAAGAGAAAAAGTCCTATCAACAACAACAACAATGATAGAGTTGGAAGGGACTTTGGAGGTCTTGTAGTCCAACCCTCTGCTCAAACAGGAGACCCTAGACCATTTCAGACAAACAACTGTCCAGTCTCTTCTTAAAAACCTCCAGTGATGAAGCACCCAAACCTTGGAATGTTGATGGTCTTCTAGTCCAGGGGTAGGCAACCTCGGCTCTTTTATGACTCGTGGACTTCAACTCCCAGAATTCCTGAGCCGGCCATGCTGAGGGAAAAGGGAGAGGTTTCCAAGTTGAGCCATGCGGGCTCAGGAATTCTGGGAGTTGAAGTCCACGAGTCATAAAAGAGCCAAGGTTGCCTACCCCTGCCCTAGACCATTGCCAGATGGTAGATGCTGAATTAGTACCTAAGTGCTGATGGAACATCCGTGAAGAGCCTCAGAATAAATTCCCCTTCAGTGTTTGGAGAAAAAGTGGTTGGGGTCAAAAGATACCGGCCTTGCTTGAGAAGCACTTTCAGATACATGATGCGATTGTTCAGGTAGGTGAAGTTAGTTATTCTCTCTTGTATTTTCAACTGGTGCAAGCGATATTCTCGGTTATCCTCCACCTAAGGTTGGAAAACAAATGTAGGTTTGGCATGTTCTCATTCACAGGGGAGTTGGCTTGTCAAAGGCTATTGTCGTATGCTGGATTCCAATAATTAAGCTCAACTGCACTCAGGAACTGCTGTTCAGGAAATAATAGAAACAGAATAACAGAGTTGGAAGGAACCTTGGAGGTCTTCTAATCCAACCTCCTGCTCAAGCAGGAAACCCTACACCATTTTGGACAAATCTCTTCTTAAAAACCTCCAGTGATGGAGCACCCACAACTCCTGGAGGCAAGTCATTCCACTGGTTCATTGTTCTCACTGTCAGGAAATTTCCCCTTAATTCTAGGTAGGTTCTCTCCTTGATGAATTTCCATCTATTACTTCTTGTCCTGCCTTCAGAGGCTTCGGAAAATAGGTTGACCCCCTCTTCTATGTGGCAGCCCCTCAAATATTGAAACACTGCTATCATGTTGCCCCTAGTCCTTCTTTTCACTAGAGTAGACAAGCCCAATTCCTGCAACTGTTCCTTATGTGTTTTAGCCTCCAGCCCCCTAAGCATCTTTGTTGCTCTTCGCCGCACTCTTTCTAGAGTCTCAACATCTTTTTTCATATTATGGTGACCAAAACTGGATGCAAAGATATGTGAAAGTAATCTCACAGGTAGTCCTTGCTTAACTATGGGTAATTGGAAATAGCAACTTAATCATTGAGCAGAAAAATCTATGACCTGTAATGACACTTCTGGTTGCTATTCTTAAATAAATCCCATGGGGTCATAAAGCATGACATCCTGTGACCATGATTTGCAACTTCCTGCTGGACTTCCCATTGACTTTGCTTGTTGGAAGCCAGTAACGAAGGTCACAGTTAGCAATCACATGACTGCGGGATGCAGTAACCATTGTCATTGTCAAGTATCTAAGTCACAATCATGTGACTGTGGGGACACTGCAACAGCTGATACTTCAAGGACCAGTTGTAAGTCCCATTCGTTTAGCATTGTTGTAACTTTAGTTGCTGAACAAGGCCTGGCTAAGTGAGATCTACCTGTACATGAAGGCAGATCTTATGGCTGGATCTACCACGTGAACAATAAGCACAAAAATACAAGATACATTACATTCTTTAGGGCAATTGTTTTGAGTATGGGTGGATGGAGACCTACCTTGAAAATCTCAAAGCCAATAACAAGGTTATCTCCTGCCCCTTCTTTCCTGTGAATCCGTTGGTCCTTCTGCTGTAGGGAGATCAAGACTTTGTCCTCCACCTTCTTAACATCAAAGATGTACTGGAAAAAAAGAGGAACAGACCAAACTGCTATGAAAGTGTAGTTTATGTGAAAACTACCCAAGAGTTGGGAAGCAACTGTTACTAAGGTCTTGTATAAGGTTATTGACATTTTAGATCTTTCCAGTGATATACATATGTTTGCATACAACAACCTTACACAGCACTTAATGCAACTTTTCCCAATTAAGTACAGTCCAGATGTTTTGAAGATCAGTGCCATAATCTCCCAACTTGAAGGCTCTTTGGATGTTGAAGTACATACTTGGAAAATACTAAACTTCCTGGAGATTAGTTCTGAGTTATGGGAATTCTTATCA
>NW_015388628.1:4915-7647 GCF_001527695.2 Protobothrops mucrosquamatus | reverse complement strand
TTCCAGTGATATACATATGTTTGCATACAACAACCTTACACAGCACTTAATGCAACTTTTCCCAATTAAGTACAGTCCAGATGTTTTGAAGATCAGTGCCATAATCTCCCAACTTGAAGGCTCTTTGGATGTTGAAGTACATACTTGGAAAATACTAAACTTCCTGGAGATTAGTTCTGAGTTATGGGAATTCTTATCAACCTTATTGATGGAACCTCTAAAGGTATCTCACTGGTCAATGTTGGAAGGTGGAATACTCAAAATATGTAACTAACCTAGCTCCAGGGTTGTTATGTAGACAAATGTAGTGATATAGGGCAATCCTAGGAAGCAGATCAAAGTAAGATGAAACTCAAGGATTAGTTGTCGGTGCCAGTTTTATTCTTTTTAAAGGAGCTGAAGTGATCCTGTTTATCTTTGGAATAGTTGATAGATAAAAATGATGGGTGCCTACTTTCAAATAAGGACAATTGGTTGTGAAATCTGATCTTTGGGAAGGAACTTTGATACCAAAACTTCTGATGGAACTTAGTCACCAGAAGTTTAATTTCTCCAAATGTCACAATGCAGAACATTGCAGAAAACAAAATACTGAAATAGTTTTAGAAATGTGTACAGTATCTAGAGAGAGAATTGGTCTAAGTCAGGGGTAGGCAACCTCGGCTCTTTTATGACTCGTGGACTTCAACTCCCAGAATTCCTGAGCCGGCTGGCTCAGGAATAAAAGAGCCGAGGTTGCCTACCCCTGGTCTAAGTGTTGCCTCCTGAGATTTTGGGAGCTCCATCACTGGAGATTTTCAACAGTAGATTGGACAACCATTTATCCAAGATAGTATAAGGACTCCTGACTTGAGCAGAGGATTGGACTAAAAGACCTCCAAGGTCCCTTTCAGTCCTAGAATTCTATGATTCCATGATCCTTTGGATATGTGTTAAGTGCAATATTTTTGCAGAATTTTAAACTATGCAATGCATAAAAGCAGTGCTGATACGAAAACTAGTGGAACATAATATGGACCAGTATTATGGACCATGTCCAGAGGAATATAGGTACTGCCAAACTGAGGATGAGTGGAAAAGAGATTTCAGGAGATAAATGCTTATATCTTAGTCACAACTTCAAAAGTGAACTTCTAGCTTATGCGTATGCAAACAATTCCCTCTGTCAGTCCTCACCCCTAAAAAACTTTACAGGATTTACTGCTAGATTCTGAATGCCTGTTAGTCATGGGGGTGGCTGCACAATCCTAAGACATAGCTGCTTTAAAGAGCATTGCACAATGCTACGTGCACTTATGTACATGCTCTGAATGCATTTTGCTTTTTTTTAAAAAAAAAAAAAAACAACAACAACGAATGGCAGCATGGATCTAAATATTACACATGCATAAGAGGTAGTTACATTTGCCGTTTCTAATGAATTAACATGATGTAAATATAAGCACAACGAAACCCAAAAACAGTTTTAACCTGTCTTATCCTATGTCAGGTCAAGTCCTATATGTAGTGAATTCTATCTATCTATCTATCTATCTATCTATCTATCTATCTATCTATCTATCTATCTATCTATCTATCTATCTATCTATCTATCTATCTATCTATCTATCTATCAATCTATCTATCTATCTATCTATCTATCAATCTATCTATCTATCTATCTATCTATCTATCTATCTATCTATCTATCTATCTATCAATCAATCAATCATCCATCCATCCATCCATCCATCCATCCATCCATCCATCCATCCATCCATCCATCCATCTATCTATCTATCTATCTATCTATCTATCTATCTATCTATCTATCTATCTATCTATCTATCTATCTATCTATCGTTTCTTGTCCTGCCCTCTGGTGCTTTGGAAAATAAGTTGACCCTCTCATCATTGTAGAAGCTCCTCAAATATTGGAAGAACAAAATTTTTTGGGTTTAGATTTATGCCCACAGAAGATCCAAACTATGTATGAATCAAATATAAATTATATGAAAACCTGAGGGTTTTGGAGAAATGTGGCTTCATGGTTTAAACACCCTCCAGAGCGATTTAACAAGGGATCTGGATTCTTGGTCCACTCTCCACGCATCATTTTCTTTTCCCAGGTCTTATGGATACTGAAGAAAGACGTGTTCACAATCCGACAAATGTCCACATCAGTAAAGTTCTTGCACCAGTCTTCAAATGTCATCCTGACCCAAAGAGCATTAAAAAAGAAAATAAACCCTAAGCACATTATTTAATTAATGGTGGGTGGGTGAGTAGAGAATGTTTCTTTTTTCGTATAAAAATAACACACACACCCCCAAAAAATGTATAGTCTACTTCTTAGTTCTGGTATCAGCTGAGGCTGGAACAACAAGCCCAAAATTATTTTTCACCCTTTTCCCATCAATCTTTTCCATTCTTTTTCTGAAGGGTTTGGAGGAATGGAACTTAAATTCTTTGGAATCCCTGCAGATGTACATATGAATTATTAAAGAACGATCAGGGATCAACCAAGTTTGCTAAATGTCACTTCCCATAATCATTAGTGGTCATATTTTCTAGGGATCTTAGCTGCTATATAGCAACTTCCGAAAAGTCACTGGTGCTATTATAATATGTGGTTTTATTTTAGGTAGCAAGTTTTTTTTAACCTTTATGCTTTTCTAAATGAAATACTGGTCATTGACTGAAGTTAAAGGATAGACTGGCTTGGCTTTGTACATCTGATGTTCTACAGGTAG
>NW_015388628.1:0-3461 GCF_001527695.2 Protobothrops mucrosquamatus | reverse complement strand
AAGAAAGAAAGAAAGAAAGAAAGAAAGAAAGAAAGAAAGAAAGAAAGAAAGAAAGAAAGAAAGAAAGAAAGAAAGATGGGAATTTGTACCAGGAAAAAAATAGTTTCTTGTGCAGAGAAGATAATATCACTAAGGATTATTGGAAGCAAAACTAAATATGATATGGACATGGATTGAGTAATTGAGCTCACCAAAATTCTCCATTATTTTCAAGGGTGAGACCTAATCTTATGCGCTCCGATTTGCTCACTTTTTTCCATTCCTCAGACCTAAAAAAAGAAAGGGGAAAAAAGCTAAATGCCTATTTTATCCATTTTTTAAAATACAAGCGCGCCGAATGTTCAGCTACGCTAGTTGAAGGATAAATTGGGCTCCAAAAGGGAAAGTAATGCATTTGCTGAAATTTCTGCAACTTGAGCCTAGTCTCTCCAATAAATTTTATAAAAGGAACCTACGGAAAAAAACTTGCTGTCTTTTCGGTGGGCTATCAAAAGTCTGCCCTTGAAGGAGAGCTGACGGGAAAAAAATAAATTAGAAACTTGGATAAACTTGAATGAGTTGATAAAAAAAATTGATATCTGCAGTTTGAACTGGCACAAATCCTTCCTTCTTCTCATAACATGTATTCTTCAGCCTTTCTTTGAACCTGATGTTCAAAGGTAGTTGAGATGAGTTTAAGTTAAATTAATGGTTCCATCAAATTCTCCATTGCTTAACACCAACTTGTGTCCAGACTTGAATATGGCATTTTAAGAAAAAAAATCAGAGAAACTGAACAACAGAATAGTTCTTAAGATGCCATACCCAGGTCTGGACAAAGTACTTGAGTTGGTGTTAAGCAGTGGAGAATTTGACAGAACAATTGATTTAATTTAAACTACTTTTGTGGAGAGTGAGATTGCATTAGATTTTTTTTTTTTTTGCAGTCATATCATACAACTGGTTCATATTCAGTTTGGAGTCTACTTCTATTTCAAGATTCTTTTCACAAACTCTTTTAGCAGATAAAGCACCTCTCATCCTCTACATTTACCATATTTTTGTTTCTTAAGTGGGTAATATTCATATATACTGAATTTCATTCTGCTTTTTCCAGCCTCCTTCTCTAACGCATTAAGATCATTTTGACTTGTTCCCCTGTTTTCTACCATATGCTATGTCTATCCAGTGTTTGTGTCTTCTGCAAATATCTAAATATTCTTTCCTCCCTTCATCATAATCATTAAGGAAAATAAATATCTTAATATTTATTTATTTATTTTGATATCTTAAACCGACTTCACTATACAGGTTTTTCATTTTGTTTCCACATCTAAATATTTTCTTTCATGTTGGCGAGTAACTTTACAAGGACCCTGTAATTCATTCAAAGCTAGAAACTAATAACAGAACAACAGAGTTGGAAGGAACCTTGGAGGTAATCTAGTCCAACCCCCTTCTCAAGCAGGAAACTCTATATCATTTCAGACAAATGGTTGTCCAATCTCTTCTTAAAAACGTCTAGTGTTGGAGCACCCACAACTTCTGGAGGCAAGTTGTTCCACTGATTAATTGTTCTAACAGTCAGGAAATTTCTCCTTTCTTCTAGGTTGCTTCTTTCCTTGATTAGT
The DNA here is from genome assembly GCF_001527695.2 of Protobothrops mucrosquamatus. Taxonomy (NCBI): domain Eukaryota; kingdom Metazoa; phylum Chordata; class Lepidosauria; order Squamata; family Viperidae; genus Protobothrops; species Protobothrops mucrosquamatus. The sequence goes on along the minus strand of NW_015388628.1, from coordinate 1,851 downwards.
TTCCATTCATTGCTTCTTGTCCTGCCCTCAGCTGCTTTGGAGAATAGCTTGACTCGCTCTTCTTTGTGGCAACCCCTGAGATATTGGAAAACTGCTATTATGCCACCCCTAGTCCTTCTTTTCACTAGACCAGACATTCCCAATTCCTGCAACCGTTCTTCATATGTTTTATCCTTCAGTCCCCTAATCATCTTTGTCGCTCTTCTCTGCATACATTCTAGAGTCTAAATATCTTTTTTTTATATTGTGGCGACCAAAACTGGATGCAATATTCCAAGTGTGGTCTTACCAAGGCATTATAAAGTGGTATTAACACTTCACATCATCTTGATTCTAATGCTTCTTCTCATTCTTAAAATATGGATTACTTACTCATCACTCCATGCTCCATTCCATTCCTTGTTTCCCCAAGGATTCCTTAATCGGATCATGAAGAATTTCTTAGACTTTCCAACGCACAGGTGCTTCTGTCCAACAGACATTTTCAGGATAGATGTCACTGAATAGGCATGACCTTTGACTAAGCCCCTGTCAGTCTCTACTTCAAAATCACTGAGGGATGAAGGCTAGGCATAAGATCAACACAAATTAATGCCAACTTTCATTGTGGTTATTGGTTTCTCGCATCAATAGCACCCTCTTCTAGATGTTGCTTCATCTGACTGTATGCTATTATTTACTATAGGGCTAAATGGGGTATTACTGCTCTTACATGCCTCTTAAGATATGACAAGAACCTCCAGAACTTGCTAATGACACATATCAGTTAAACTTGAGAAGTTCTGTTCAGGCATACGCTCAAGATGGATTTCAGAAGTAGAAACACAAACACATCCACACGCATCAACTCCACTGTGTTCTTTTAAGTAAGTCTTGAATGCATGTTGATATGTGATTAGAATGAAAACTCAAAGGTATAGAATTGCTATTTTGGTATATGGTATCATAGTTGTCTTATGGGAATTCTTTCTGTATCTTAATACTTTATTTGGGGATTTTTTTAATTATATTCTCTCAGAAGAAGTAGATGTCTCCTTCTGCTATGAAATGAACTATGAATATTCTTCAGCAGAGATAATGAATAATCTCCGAACTGAAACAAGTAGTAAACACTTACTCAGATCCTCTGGTGAGCTTGTCACATGAAATAAGTAGGCTAATCCAGGGGTCCCCAACCCCCGGTCCATGGACCGGTACCAGGCTGCAGCATGCCAACAACCGGTCTGCACAAACAAAGCCCCATCCGCGGGATGCAGGCAGCACACAAAATCATACACCTTTTGGTCCGTGGAAAAACCTCTCTTCACAAAACCAGTCCCTGGTGCCCAAAAGGTTGGGGGCCTCTGGGCTAATCCACAGAATATCCTACACCAGAAGGGGACTAGGGGGATCATTCCAGGGATATAGAAGCCTGAAGCTGACAACATGGTTTTCTTTTAGAGTAAAATGACATGATCCACCAATAGAGAGGATTCTTATTAGAAAGTTTACACAAAATAGGGTACGCAAAAACCACCAAAGAAACATTTTCTGTGGAACACTATAAAATTATGTACTAGAGAAAATTACATGCCAAAAGAAATAGATTTCTTATGATGGGGAGAGGTCACATGCAATAAGTGAATATGAACCAAATAAAATAAAATAATTCAATTCAGTTAAATCAAGTTTTCAGTGTTAATTGATGTACATTTCTGCAGTGCATCGCGCTTGTAATCTGTGCCAGAACTGTTCTATTTGGGAATTAATTAGTGCAGAGTAAGAACCATGTTATTCCACCCCATCCTCATTTCCACTCATGAGGTTAAGGAAGTCATGGAAACATGTTGCATTCTGAAGATGGGTTTAGAT
>NW_015388627.1:159195-180790 GCF_001527695.2 Protobothrops mucrosquamatus | reverse complement strand
ACCATAACAACATGGCCATCGCCTTTCATCAACTCTCTCTCTGAAGTCTCCCTTTTGCTGGCAGTGAGGGAAAAGGGGGGGAATAATGCAACACCTGGGATCTGGAAAAAGATGAGGATGAGTGATCGTCGCCTGGAAGAACTGTGGGGTGGGGCTGCTTGGGAACATTTTAAAACATTGAAGGATGGGAGAGAATTCCCCAGATCCTGTCTAGTACGCCTGCAATCATTTTCTCTTAATAAAGATTCCTGTTGGAAGAGATATTCCAAGAGTTCTGACTTCTTAAGATGTAAAGTGGGGTGGTCCTTACATTAGACAGTTGCATGCAGCTTCCCCTGCAACCCAAATCCCTTTCAGGCTTAGTCTTTCTGTTCCTTTTCCATGCAAATGTTAGTCTTGCTGGGGCTCCCTGATAATTACCTCTGCCTCTCCTCTTGAGATGTGCCAGCTCCATCTGCACCCCAGGCTCTTGCGAAGCTGCCACCTTCCCCCATTTTATGGTGTGCAATTTTACTTCCAGGGTTTTTACTGGAAACATCCTGTAGAGAGCCAGTTTTGTGTAGCGGTTCAGGCATCAGATTGGAAACCAGGAGACTGGGAGTTCTAGACCCACCTTAAATACAAAAACAGCAGGGTGACCCTGGGCCAGTCCCTTTAGGGACTTGTCCAGCCAATCTCTGAGAATCAGGCACGATTGAATGGAAGGGGAAAAAATCCTTTCTGTGCTTCCTTGGATGTGACGATTTCTGTCCATGGGATCCCACCTAGTAGATCGCCAAGCTTGTGGAAACTGGATCCGATTAACTCTAATATGTATGTACAACAATGTCCCAATTTCTCCTTTTGAGGTAGAGAAGAGACTTAGATGAAGAGAGAAAAAGAAAGAACACAAGTTGATTTATAATCCGAGAGGCTGGAAATATTATATGGATTCACTTTGAACCCGTGCAATAATTTATAAGCACAGTATAATATGTCATGGATGGCAATTGTTCTGGGAATAACAGTATTTTCTAGTTAATTCCAATAAAGATTGATTAGTATATTTTTATAGGTTATGAAAAAGTATAATGAAGTTTCATTAACATTAATTAATAGGACTACATACATTTTGAAAACTATGCAGTAATGCTTCACACCTTGGCCGAGCAAGACCCCAGCCCGTCTCTGATCTGCATGGAAAATACCGACATTTTCTGGCTATTTATGAGCATGGAGAAAGATGCTTCTGCTTTAAATATTGCCTGCTTTAATGAGTAAATTCTTCAGGCAGAAAGAATAATCCAAACAAACAAAATTCCACATGTAATTTTCTGTGTGCAGTAAGGATGCTACTTACATGTGCTATTTTAATAAACTTTGCAGCAGGAAATTCAAGTCGAGCCCTCCTCCTCCTCCTCCTCCTCCTCCTCCTCCTCTTCCTCTCTTCTGACTCTCCTCTCATTTAACATGCAGTAGCCCAGATAGCTCCCAGCCCCCTGGCCTGGAAAAGAGAGAGACCCTTCTTTGGTATGCAAAAGATATGAAGGAAGAAAATACGTTTTTTTCCCCCAGCAGATCATCAAGCGTATGGTTCCCCCCACCCCCGCACAGCTTGTAAGCATTTATGTAGGAGATGGCCAGGCTGAGCCCGAGGGAGGCGTCACGTGTATCATTAGTCTCCAGTCCCTAGAGATCTCAGCCCAGCTCCCACTTGAATTCGGCTGACTCTTACCAACTGCCAATTTGCCTGGGCTGATAGTAGTTCAGTTCCTTGTAGAGTGTTAGCAAGCAATAAACCTGTATTCATCTAGACCACCCTGTCCCTGATCTCTTGTGCCTGACGATTTATTTTGGGACACCTGGGAAGTTTGCAGACTCTCGCGCCCACAACAAAAGTCAGCAGGCAGGTTTGGGCCCTCTTTTGCGCCCCAAAAGCCTGTGAAATTTCACGGCTATGTTGAGGTAAGTGTGTGTACGTATGTGTGAAGCTGCAAAATGTACTGCTCTGCCGTTGTCATAGCAACCTTCCCTGATTCTGCAAAGCGGGGTGAGGAGGCAGGAGGCAGGCTTGAATCTGGAGAGCAGGCCTTAGGCTCCTGAGACCCCGGCCTCATTTCCAGAAAGCAGGCAGGGAGTCCCCCTCCTCCTCCTTGCCCCAGCCCTGCTCCCTGGTGCCCCCTGCGCTGGGCAAGGCAAGTGGGGAAGGGCTCCTGCCGGCAGCCCCCCCCTTGGTCTCCCCTTTCTCTGCAGCCAGTTATCCCCCTTCTGTTATTTTGGGAGGAATCGGCACTTTCCACTTTGTTAGCATCTTCCTGGCCAAACCTGGATAGAGGACCGAGTGGATGAAAACGGTGCAATTAATCCTTGTGATCCAGGCCCATTGACGTCAGCCATTGTGGAGGCCCAGGTGTTTTTTGCCACTTGGAGGGGGTGGGCGAGAGCCAGCTTCTCTCGGGGGGGGGGATCAGCTGAGCCGAAAGGGGCAATGCTTCTTCTCCTAAGCCTCTCCTCTCACAATTTTAGCTTTGGAAGATTAATAATTTAACAGCCAATAGAGCTGAAAGCTTTTGAGGTTTTGAAGTACGCCGAATTGTCGTAAATGAAATAATGGAGCAAAACAGCAAGGATGGTTCACAGTTTATAGTTTACAAAATTCCTGGTGGGCATTTGCCACAGTTCTCTCTCTTTCTTCCTTCTTCTTTGAATTTAACAATTCATGGGTTAGCATTTAGCCACTGGGTAGCATTTGCTTGGAGAAGCTGCAAGGTGACAGGGGCTGTTGTTACCTGAAGAGACTCTGGCTGAGAACACCTGGCAGAAGAGAAGCTGGCAGGGCAGCTCCGTCCCCGGCCTCACCTGAACCCCACTGGTCATCTGGCTGGTTTTCCAAGGCATTTGTGAAAGTTCCTTGGAGCCTCCTGGGATTATCTTCTCCTAATATTTTAGGTTTTTTTTATCCCACCTTTATAAATAACTCAAGGTGGAGGATATACATAGCACTGCTTCCTCCTCCTATTTTCCCCACAACAACAACCCTATGAGGTAGGTTGGGCTGAGAGAGAGAGAGAGAGACAGACAGCTGGCTTTGTGCCCAAGGCAGGACTAGAACATCCCCTCGCTTCCAGGTATCCACCTTAAGCCCTAGACCAGGGCTTTTCAACCAGTGGTACGGGTACCAGCTGTGGTACATTGGCACCTGGCAGGTGGTACGCAACCATCCTAGAAAAGTGGTAGCGGGGGAGGGGAATGAGCTGAACCAGTGGCAGCACCGCACAAGCCTGAGTGAGAGACGGCTGGAGCTGCAAGGCTGTCAGGGCTCAGCGGAAGCATAAGGATCAGTGCCAGGCTCCAGCTGGAGCTTGGTGCTGATCCTGGCATTTCTGAGCCCAGAAGAAGCGCCGATCAGCTGGAATGTTGCAGCATCTCCAGAGTCTTGTGGTTTACATTCAGATGCTTGGCAACCGATTCATATTTATGACAGTCACAGTGTCCAAGGTCATGTGAAGTGACCAAAACCTGCTGCAACCAGCCAGCAGACGGGGGGAATAAAAACCAAACACCCCCCACCCCACCCCCGCTGCCAATCCCCAACAGAAATGCTCACAACAATGAAAACCTCGGACAGGAGGAAGTGCGCCGCCGGGTGGGCAGGCAGGTGTCTTGCTCGGCTGTGGCTTGGGGGGCATTTTTTTCAGTGCCATTGTAACTTCGAACGGTCACTAAGCGAACTGTTGTAAGTTGAGGACTACCTGTACTTCATCACTTTTTTCCATTTTTTGGGGGGGTCATCAAGTTTTTGACCCCTTGCTAGGCGACTGGTGGTACTCGGATATTGCCATATCCTAAAAGTGGTACAATGGGTGAAAAGGTTGAAATGCGGCCGCGCGGGCGGTGTTGGGAGGGACTCGTCGCTCCCATGTGACACCGCTGCTGCGCGAGCTGCACTGGTTGCCAGTGGCCTTCCGGGTGCGCTTTAAGGTGTTAGTTACCACCTTTAAAGCGCTTCATGGCATAGGATCCGGCTACCTCCGAGACCGCCTTCTGCCACAGATTCCTTCCCACAGACCGGTATGCTCCCACAGAGTGGGTCTCCTCAGGGTGCCGTCGGCCAAGCAGTGCCGGCTGGCGACCCCCAGGGGGAGGGCCTTCTCTGTGGGTGCCCCCACCCTCTGGAACGAACTACCCCCCGAGATTCGGATAATTCCGGATCTCCTCACCTTCCGTCGCGCCCTCAAGACATGGCTCTTTCAGCAAGCGGACCTGACCTAGGGTGGATTTTATATTGGGTTTTTTAGGAATTTGAAAGACGCAACTCTAAATTTGGTTTAATTCGGTTTTAAGGGGGGGATTGTATATATGTTTTGGTTTTAAGTATGTTGTGCGCCGCCCTGAGTCCCGTCGGGAGAAGGGCGGCATATAAATTAAATAAAATAAATAAATAAATAAAAGCCCTGATCTAGACCGAACCGGTTCCCGTCTAGCCTGCAGAGGCCAAAGAGACCTTAAGATCCAGCAGTCATGATCTCCATAAAATGTAATCAAACTTTTTCTGCCACCGATGTGGGAGGCAGAATGAAACAATCATGATTAATATGACTAATATCTTTAGAGATTTAAATCACTGTCTAATCTTCTTTTAAATACAGCCAATTGCTGACAGTGTCTTGTAACAGTGAGTTCAGTGCCTGGTGTGTGAAAAAAAAATACTTTTTTTTCCTGGCCTAATCGTCTCTTGCTTCTCAAATGTTGACCTGCAAAATCATGGGATGAGTCCAGCCTCTGCCCACTGCAAGAGTCCAGCTGTCCAGTTGGATGCTTCTGCTTGAACTCAACCACTCTGATCTAACGGTTAAGGCCCAGGCTAGGAAGCAGTGGGCCGTGAGTTCAAGTTCTGCCTAAGCCATGAAAGTTGGCTGGATGACCTTGAGCCAGTCTCTCTCTCTCCTCTCCCCCCCTCTCTCTCTTTCTCTGCCCAAACTACCTCACAGGGTTGTTGCGGGAAAATAGGAGGAAGGTGTGTTGGAGATGTTCACCGCCTTGAGTTATTTGTGAAAATGATACAGGTGGGATACAAATAAATAAGCAAATAAAATCCTTCCGTTTGGAAAAGAACAAGCCTTGGGCATTTTCTAGGGGACATTTTTCAGATGTTCAAGAATATCTGCTACCATTTTCCTCACTTGCTCAAAATAAATACCTTCAGCTCCTTCAGACTTTCTGCAGAGGCATTGCGCTAGTTTCTCATGCGCCTTTCTCCAGGGGAGCATTGCCCCGTCATCTTCACGGATAAAAGTAGCATTAAGACTTGCCGCTTTTGAAGGGTTGCAGCCAGAACTGTGCACGGCATTCATAGAGTCCTGAACCTGGACGGTCTGGTGCAGAGCAAGGGGGTAAGAAGGCCTCTGATTGATGGAAGCCGGTGAAGAAACAGGATCACAGCAAGGTTCCAATCAAAGCACCCAAAGACAACCATCTTATGCACAACAAATGGAACTGAAAAGTGCGTGTTCTGTGAAGAATTACAAGACACTATATACTAACAAAATACAAGAGTTGGGGGGGGACCTGGGAGTCCAACCGCCTACTCAAGCAGGAAACCTAGACCATTTCAAACCAATGGCTGTCCAGACTTTTCCTAAAAACCTCCAATGTAGGAGCACCCACAACTTCTGCAGGCAAGCCATACCACTGACTAATTGTTCTAATTGTCAGAAAAAATATCCTTAGATGCTACTTTAATAATTCTTAGGTCTTTAGTTCGGACTTGAATTTCCAGCAGTCTTAAACTGTGCATCTAACTGTAAATTATTCACACATAATAATAATAAGTAGAACAACGGTGGCAAAAGAAATCAAAGAGGGTATCAATAGTGGAAGGTGCCTTGAGTGCCATCCTAGAACATCGTTGGGCATTGACAAAAATCACCATCCGTCAATTGCAAAAGGCAGCTTTACTCAGAACAGCTGACACTCCGTGGCAGAACCTTTCACTTCAACAAACAATCGCATCTGCCCATCCCAGGTCCTTGGGAATGCCAAATCCAGTCTGAACTGCTACTATGCAATGAACCATAAATAATAATATAGGTTTGTTGAGTGTTTATTCACGTCAGAAGCATCACAATTAAAATAAGGCATAATATATGACATAAAATGTAAAATACAAGATTAAAGTAATAATAAAATATTAATATTTTAATAATACAGATAATCCTCACTGAACGACCAGAACTTCAGTGACATTCAAAGTTACACTGGTGCTGAATGGCGGAATTTGCAACGGCTTCTCACAGTTGCGGCCACAGGACTGTGATTCAGGGCTTAGCAACTGACTCACAAGAGCAAAGTCACAGCATCCCTTGGTCACGTAATCACCTTCACTGTTGGTTTCTGACATGCAAAGTTAATGGGGAAGCCCAGCTGTGCTGGGTTCATTTAATGATGGCAACTGGGACTGCCATAACTGCGGTTGTAAATCTATGTGGTCACATGACATTATGCTTGATGACTGCATTGCTTAGCAACAGAGTTGGTGGTCCCAATAATCACAATTAAATGCAAACTCTTTGCAGTATAGAAACACCAAGATGCTGTATTGTTTCATACAGGTTTCAACAGGAAGAAGTAATGCAGATGCTGGTATTAAGGATGAGAACGGGAGGACACTGCTAAGAAAAAATCACAAGATGCACTCAGGCAGAGAACCTCAAAGCACCCCGAAAAGGCAATTCCATACACGAGCTTGGACTTCTCTACATCCAGCAAATCTGGATGTGATCACAGTAAGGACATTAAAGAGTAATACATTTGCCAGTTTAGGACAAATCCAAGCTGAACTGCTGAAGCTTGGTGGGACAGGTATGGCTCAAGACTTTTATAAGGTTTTATAAAGCCTTAGTAAGACCACACCCGGAATCCTGCACCCAGTTTTGGCCACCACATTATAAAAAGATATTGAGACTTTGGAAAAAGTGCAGAGAAGAGCAACTAAGATGATTAAAGGCCCAGAGGCTAAAGCTTATGAAGAACGGTTGCAGGAACTGGGTATGGCCAGCTAGAGAAAAGAAGGATTGGGGGGGGGGGGCATGATAGCAGGATTCCAATATTTGAAAGGCTGCCACAAGGAGGAGAGGGTCAATTTATTTTCCAAAGCACCAGAAAGCAAGACAAGAAGCAATGGATGTCAACTGACCAAGGAGAGAAGCAACCTGGAATTAAGGCAAAACTTCCTAACAGTGAGGACAATTAACCAGTAGAACAGCTTGCCACCAGAAGTTGTGGGTGCTTCATCACTGGAAGTTTTTAAGAAGAGACAGCCACGTGTCTGGAATGGTACAGGGTCTCCTGCTTGAGCAGGGGGTTAGACTAGAAGACCTCCAAGGTCCCTTCCAGCTCTATTCTGATTGTGATTGATTGTGAAGTGCACACAAGTTGATTGATTGCTGGCAAATAGAAGGTGTCTGAGGTGAGTAGAGAAAGTAGGTGATCATCAAGCTACAAAGAAGGACAAACCCATTTTGGAGAGGCACCCCACTCCCCTCGATCCCTGGGAAGCTCTTTTGCATTCCAGGTGACTGTTGGGTGTTCAAGGTAAAAGACCGAAGGAACGACAAGCAGGTTTTCTTCGTGGACGCTCATTCAAGTCTTCACATTGTGCCACTTCATTAAAGCAGCACATCACAGTTCAGTGCCTGTGGCTAATAAACTACATCAACTTCAAAAAAGCTTTGGATGCTGTGTTATCAAGACAGCATATTATCCGGAAGGAAATGAAAGTGAAGCTGATCTGGTGCAAAACATTTAGAAAAGAAATGCAAATTATGAAATTACATAAGAAAAAGTAGAAATTGTTGCAATAATGGACATTACTTACTGCACTGCACAACACAGGCAGACCTCACACTAAGATTAAGGCAATCTCTCCAAATGCTGTATATCAGGGGTGTCAAACTCAATTTCATTGAGGGCCGCATCAGCATTGCGGTTGCCCTCAGAGGGCCGGGTAGGTGTGGCCAGGGTGGGTGTGGCCTACTGGGTGGGCGTGGATGGAGTGGGTGTGGCCTACCGGGTGGGCATGGCCAGCTCTACATCGTTCGCGTCAAGGGTGCCTGTGGGGGCCTGGGCAGGAGTGGGACAGATCTGAGGGTCTCTGGCAGAAGGGGGGGAGACCGGGGCAAGTGCCAAGGCATGGTCCACTGGAGAAGCCTCACTGCCTACTGAAACCCCTCCGCCGGAGCCCATCAAGCCAGATATGTGAAGTAGGCGAGGGCCATTTGCTGGCCACTTCCAGGCGATGGTGCATTTCTTCATTCCTCACAAAGGGCGACACCTCCCCAGCATGCACCCAGGGGGCGGGGCCGACGCAGCAGGGGCTGGTTCCTCGTGGTTTCCAGATGGCCTTGTGGAGCTAAGACTGAATGCGTTTCAGCATAGATGGCCACCACAAAATTGTACATTGGCTTCCGGCCGGCCTGGGCCAGGGCCAAGGCAGCAGGGGCCGTTCCCTCACTGTTTCCAGGATGGCTTCGCGGGCCACATGAAACCACTTCGCGGGCCGCATCCAGCCCCCAGGCCTTGTGTTTGACATGTCTGCTGTATACAATGGGTGGTGGGGGTATGCAGCCTCAGGCCAAGGACAAAAGGAAGAGAGAGACCCTTTTTCTCTTGTGACCAGTTACTGGCATGGCGATAGTTTTGTCAATGTCAGCGGATAAGGCAGCATAAAGAGACTGGAGGAATGAATGAAGGCCAGCATACGTGTCCCAGGATAATGTTGCAGGATCCAATCTGAGTCAGTCCCCGGGATCTTTGTGAAGAGTGGACCTTGTTACCACCACCTCCACCTCTTCATCTCTGAATGTCATTACATCCCATATAAATGAATGCTAAAAGCTTTGACGTCAGAGGGAGGTTAGCAGGATTTTGATCCAGGGTTGAATCCTGTGATCCCCCATTTAATACCACCACCCAAATTGATAACAAACTGCTGATGAGGTTTCTTGGAGTTTTGTTTATTATGTCAGGAGCATCACAATTAAAATAAGGCATATTATATGACATAAAATTTAAAATATAAAATGCCAGATAAAAATATGTACAAGTTAAATAAAACTTGCCCAGAAACTAGCAACATTAATTATACTCTGTTGCTCTGCCATGAGGTCCTTAAGTGTACACTTATCGGGATACAAAGGGCGGGTATCCATATGTGTTGTTGTCTGCATGTCACCACAATCACAAAGGGTAGAAACCACTGGAGAGCCCCATTTATTCCGAGTGTCTCTAGAGCTTGTATCCATACGCAGTCTATTCAACGATTTCCATACTTCCCAGCTTTCGACCCGGGTGCCAGTTCCTCCATTGGTTCCACCCAGTGTTGGTTCTTTGTAGCTTTCCATAGATCCTCTCTGCTTTCAAATTGTTCAAAGTCTTCCATCAATCTAAGGAAGATTTCCTGGATTTTAATCTCTGATGATCTGGTTGTAGGCCATAGAAAGGGTATTGTCTAGATATAGATGATTTAAGCTCTCTCTGTATGTTGGTGTTTCTCTGTGAACAGCAGGAGGGCAATGCTGGCTAGGTGGTAGATCTTATTTAGAAGGGTAGCTATCTGGTAATAATTCTGCTTGCTTCATCCAGAGCAATGTCCACTTTCCCAGCGTGGGCTGACTTATATCAAACTGGGCAGGCATATTCACCCACTGAGCAAAGACATTAGACCTGGGTATATACTGATTTAATAGTCATACTATCCCAGCCCATATTTAACTAGCTTGCTAATCAGCATGTCACAGAACATTGTGTGGAACCATTTGCAGGTAACAAGTTGTATCGCTCTACAACATACCCACATTCCATAAAGGAAACTGAAAGAAGCTACCCCATCAAAACCAAACACTGTTTGGTAAGAAATATTTTTGACCTATGCATGGTAACCTTTGATAGTTATTGCATTATGTTCAAGTTGCTTGCAGACAGATCTCTTTATGGATTTCTCTGCAATCTTTCCAGGAATTGATATCAGCTGACCGAAGCAGTGTCCCTTGGATCCCCGTTTCACCCTCTTTTTTTTTTTTTTGAAAAGTTTTATAAAAGTTACAATATAAACCCCAAAACCAACCCACCCTAAACCCCCCCTCTCCCTCCCCCACTTCCCAGAGCTGAATACAGGGTTACAAATATAATAATCATAATCTAACTAACATTAACCAACTACATAAATAACCAAGTCTATAATGTGCTTTAACTCCCCTTTAACGTAAATATAATAATAATAATTAAAACATAAACAAATTAGTATCCTAATTATTAAACAATAGAATATTGTTAAACAATACTAATACTAAAAATAATAATAATATCATATAATTAAAACTAATAAAAATTTCACTATAATAAACTATTAATACTCTAAAATTTACTCATAGGCTAAATGGAACTTTTTAGTCCCATATTTATTCTGAATATAATCTATCCATCTTCTCCAAACCGAAATGTATCTTTCTTGTGAATGATCCTTCAAATAAGCAGAAATCTTAGCCATTTCTGCTAAATTTGACACTTTAAGCGTCCATTCTTCTATAGTAGGCAAGCAATCCTTCTTCCAATATTGCCCTACTAATAACCTTGCAGCTGTTATCAAATTCAACATCAAGTTAGTTTCTTTAACATCACATAGGGTTGCCAGGTGTCCACTATTTGAGCGGACAGTCCGCTTTTTTCACATTATGTTCACTATTTTTTTTCACAAAATAGTGGACATTTTTTTATTCAAAAGCTTTATGATGAAATGGTACGTAATCTAAAGCTGTACAGTCTACTTTTTTTACTACTTAACCCCCCCCCCCCCGCTTGTCCGCTATTTTTTGGAAGCAGACCTGGCAACCCTAACATCACAATCTGTAATAACACCCAGCAAAAATAATTGTGGAGTGAACTTTATCTTTCTCTTGAAAATCTTTTGAATGTTCCACCAAATCTTAATCCAAAAAGCTTTTATATTTCTACAAGTCCACCAAATATGAAAATAAGTAGCATCCAAGCTACCACATCTCCAACATTTGGGCTGTAAATTAGGATACATACAAGACAACTTTTTAGGATCCAGATGCCATCTATAAAACATTTTGTAAAAATTTTCTCTTAAATTTTGGGCTTGGGTAAATTTTACATTTCTAACCCAAATTACTCCAGTGGAATCGGTTCTTGAACATTTTGGGCCCACTTTACCATACAATCTTTAACTAATTCCATTTCCGAATCCATCTCTATTAAAGCATTATAAATTCTCTTTATATGCGCTCGATTTTGATCTTTAATCTGTTTTACCAAATTCTCATCCATTCTCCTCTTTTGAACAAACATAACTTGCTCTCCTCAGTTATTTGATATCACCTGTTACTTCAACACCCAAGGATGCACTCTATTTGCCTCTAGATATTTAAATTCTGGATACTTAAACAAGCCTTCCTTGCCTCTGTTCCTTTCAGTCTTAAACATTGATCCTGCTCTCCATAATTGTCCAGTGTGCAACATAGAATGGCTGGAAAGGAAAGAGAACTAAACTCTATTTAGGATGGAGCCAAAGAGGCTTTAATCTTTAGTCTGCATCAAATTTCATGTTGCAGTTGCTTCAGTAGCCTCAGGCTTTACCTCCCACACTGTTTCAAGATCAGCTCTCATTTCTGTATCTGTTTTCTCAGGGGTTGCTCAGCAGCAGCATTCTATAGTATATATAAAGCCCATGAAACATTTTTTTTTAAAAAAAAGAACCTAAAACTGTATTTGTTTCATGAGGGAAGTATGTATGTTGAGATAAGAAATTTTATAATTTATCTGCAATCTATATTAGAGAAGAAAAGGAAGGAAGGAAGGAAGGAAGGAAGAAAGGAAGGAAGGAAGGAAGGAAGGAAGGAGAGCGAGAGAGAAAGAGAGAGAGAGAGAGAGAAAGAAAGAAAGAAAGAAAGAAAGAAAGAAAGGAAGGAAGGAAGGAAGGAAGGAAGGAAGGAAGGAAGGAAGGAAGGAAGGAAGAAAAAGAAAGAAAGAAAGAAAGAAAGAAAGAAAGAAAGAAAGAAAGAAAGAAAGAAAGAAAGAAAGAAAGAAAGAAAGAAAGAAAGAAAGAAAGAAAGAAAGATCATGTTAGGTCCACCAGCATGTCCTGCCATTCTGTGGAAAGGGTGGAGGGGAAGGAATGTTTGCTGGCATCTGTAACTGCTTGGGAATTAGGGAGGGGAATTGCCTTTGGAGAAGGGACAGACTCTCTCCCAGCCGGTTCCAACCTGGCTTCAAGGCCGTTGTGCCCTGAGGGCGCCCTATTATCTGCCTAGCACCTCAGCGTTCTCAAAACAACCTTGTGGTGTCACATTGGCTGCTGGTGGACTGGTCTGCGGGGGATGGGTTTGGGGAAATGGAAGAATCACTTTGTGCTTCGCATGGGGCTCTCAGATTTTGCCTGACTGTACTGCATCCACTTTCTCTCAGCAAAGGTTCTTTTGATTCAATTCAATGGAGTCAAGAGTTTTGCTTTCCTGAGGGACCAGCTAGGGCAGGTCCTTACATTAGGTGAAATCAGCAAACTCAGTCAACCCAGAGAAAGCACCTAGCCCTACCTTGGAGACCATGCAAGCGATGTCAGCTCAAGGCAGCAACCAGGAGGAAGCTGAATGCTCAATGCTGGGGGGAAGCATCATCTAAGCCTCCCCCCCAGCTGGACCTCTCCGAGTGGACTGAGGAGGTCGGAAGCCTGGGAGATTCATTGAGACCCAGGTGGCCCATTGGAGTTGGAAAAAAGGAAGACTGGGAAGGAGCAACCAGAGGGGTAATCCTCACCCCAGGTAGCCGTGGCAGCCGACAGCGAGAGCGACAGCAGAGCTGGAAGAGCTCGAGGAGGAGGAGGAGGAGGAGGAGGAAGGCGAAGAACCCAACCACACCAACCTACCGATGAAGCAAGCCATGTGGTTCATGATGGATGCCATCCAAACCCTGAAGGCGAATCACATGTTGCTGCAGCTGCTGCCAGTGAGTCCCAACAAGCCCAGAAGGAGGAAGATGGGGGCCGAGCGTCAGCGCTACACAACATGGCGGGAGCTTCAGCGGGCCCAGCCGCTGCCACAGCCACTACTGGTGCAGTGCAAGGGCCCCCGCCAGGATGCCACCTTGCTGGGAGCTGGCCAGGCAAGGGCAAAATGCCGAAAGCCCCATCCCTCGGTGTGAATTTCGATGGGGACCCCCAACAGTTGGGATTTTTCCTAGCACACGTCCTGACATATATGCAGAAGGCTCAGGGCAGGCATGAAAGCAGTCTTCCAGTGCTTGAAGGGCTGTCACAGGGAAGAGGGCATCGATTTGTTCTCCATAGCACATGAGGACAGAACTAGAAGTTCTTCAGAGGGAGATTCAACTTGGAAATGGTGGAATTTCCTAACGGTGAGAACGATTAATCAGTGGAACAACTTGCCTCCATGAGTTGTGGGTACTCCATCTCTGGAGGTTTTCAAGAAAAAGATTGGACAACCATTTTTCCAGGATGTTATAAGGCCTGCCTTGGGCAAGGGATTGGACTAGACCAGGGGTAGGCAACCTTGGCTCTTTTATGACTCATGGACTTCAACTCCCAGAATTCTGGGAGTTGAAGTCCACGAGTCATAAAAGAGCCAAGGTTCCCTACCCCTGGACTAGACTTTCAAGGTCCCTTCCAGCCCTGTGAGTCTATGTTTCTATGATGATTCTATGACTCAAGAATGGTAGGTAGGTAGGTAGGTAGGAAGGAAGGAAGGAAGGAAGGAAGTGGGTTTTTTTTACTACACCTGTTCTTACTTGTTTATAAAAACCTCTATAATTATGTGCAGAAAAAATGGTAAAGATATTGTGGCAGGTGTGGAAGGAGAAACTATACTTCAATATATTTTAAATATATATTGGCTTCAATATATTTTAAAAATAAATGGCTTCAAAATCTAAGGGACTGGTTTGGACAAAACTCAGCAGCACTTTTTCGTGCGGCTGCTGATAAAAACATGATCGCCAACATGATCGCCAACGTCCAATAAAGGATATGGCACAAGAAGAAGAAGAAGATATTTTAAAAAGCTATTTTTCAGGACTTAAAAAACAGAAATCCTGCAGAAGCCAGCTTAAAGAATATTCATTCATCTGTGCCTCATGGGCAGCAGTGGGTCTATGGCGAGGAGCCTGGCTTGGGTGGCACTCAGGAAGCACCGTTCCCCTCTTCAGATGAAGCATCAGAGTTTGCCTGGCTGCAGCCTCGCAGCCCCTCCGTGGCTGGAGCAGATGGTGCTGGAAAAGCCTCAGAAGAGGACGAGGCTCTGCAGAACCACGCAGCTACTTTCCTTCCCTTTGAGGACTGGTGGGGCTTTGTAGCTTTGAAGGGGGCTTGACTTGAAGCCTTATCAAAGTAAGCTTCCCTCAAAGCGTTGCACCAGAGTTAAAAGTTTCCTTAGCAGAAAAAAACCTCTCACCTTACTTTAGAAAACTACGCCTTTGGTTTCCTTGAAATGTAACTGAAATTGGACCAAGCACCTGGACATATTCTTGGAATCTTTGCATTAGAGTTGGACCATCTAGCCCAGTGCAGGAAAACTAATTTGAGCATCCATGATGGAAGGTGGCAAGATAGCTAGGCGCTCCTAAAAGTAGGATGGGATATTTAGACAGGTATCAACACGTTCCAAAAAACAAAAGCAAATTGATGTGGGAGGGAACATCTGGACGGGTTAGAGGAAATGCTTGGGGAAAACGCATTAATTTCCTCCCTTCCCATCTTTCCTAAAACTGATTGACTCCACCAACCCCACTATTCTGTGTCTTGACCAGCGAGAACACCCAGGACCTGCTTTCATTCCAATCTGCCGTCAGGCCCCCACACACACCCCGTCCCCAAACTGGCAAAGACTCAACTTGAAGGAAGTGGCCTTTGGCTTTCAAAGCAGAGTCGGTGCAAACATTTGGGGACATTGTGGGTCAAAACAGAATTCCAGAAGATGAGGGTGAGGAAGCGTATGGGGCGGGGTCTAAGTGGAGACGTTTCTTATGTGCCCATCTTGTTTGTCCAGTTAAGAAGCTCTAGCCTGGAATTGGACAAAGCCACCTGGTTGCTGTCTCAAAAATGCTGCACTAGAAAAGGGGAAAAAATGGTGAAATATTGAAAAAGTTGAAGGGGTTTCCTCTGAAGGAAGCTAAATTTAAATGTGGGACATTTCAATGTAGAGCAGGGGTAGTCAACCTTGGCTCTTTTATGACTCATGGACTTCAACTCCCAGAATTCCTGAGCCAGCCATGCTGGCTCAGGAATTCTGGGAGTTGAAGTCCACGAGTCATAAAAGAGCCAAGGTTGACTACCCCTGATGTAGAGCAATGCAGGGCAATGCTGTAATCCGTTATAGCTCCAGAGTATGAAAATGTTTCTGATTTTCCCTTCATGATTGCCCTCCCACCCCATCCCTAGCGGAACAAGCCTTTTGTCTCATCCCCCCTCCCCAGTGCAGCTGTATGGAAGACCTATGGGGATCACAGCAAGAGTTAGGATGTCCCCCTAACACCCAGCCTCCTGGCCTGCCCTCTCTTGCCCTGCCCTGGCTCAGATGGACTGGGTGGGGTTCATGGAGCTCAGTTGCTTTTGGAAAACTGCCCCCCCCCAGTTGCTGCCTTGCACTCTGAAGACACTCCAGAAAGTGTGGCTCATAGGCAAGTTTTGCTTCCACTTTATTTTTGGGAATGCACCAATTTCCCTTCCCTGCTCTGCTCAAGCCCAGGAACCCTGGAGAATCTTCTCAGAAATATGCATACAGAAGAGTTTTGTGAGAATTTCTCCACACCATTAACACATTTTGGAGGTTTCTAATCAGCTGAAGGCTTTCTCTTTGCTTCCCCAAGAATTACCTGGTTCTGTGGTCAATTAGTCATCCTCTCCCAGGGCTGGGTCAGGTTTTTCCAGACAACCAGATCATTAAAGCAGAAGGAACGGGGTGGGGGGACACAGATGCCCACCTGCTCATACCTGCAATGCTGACCTTTGCTGGAATTGGGGGAAGGAGGGGAGGGTTCAGGCTCCTAAGCTCCCCCCTCCCTTCCGATCTATCAAGCAGCAGGAAAATATCAGGCATAACTGACAGTTGGGTACCCCAGAGAGATTTGCTAATTTTGTTTAAAGAGATGTTTTATTTATGGGAGGATAGATTTGATTATCCCTGAAGCAAACCAAGTCTGATGCGAGTTCCATGAAGCAGCTCAGCTACTCCAGCACTTGGGCAAATATGGGGCTCTGCTAACATTGCAGTTTTCCAGACTGATGGAGCTGCTGACCCAGGCCGTCCTCAGGACTTAGCATCAGCCGTGCCTTCGGTTGAGTGCTTAGTGGTTGGAGGAGCCTCTTAAAAAGCTCCTGGATTCGGCATGGCCTTCTCCTGAACATTCCTGAAGTCCTGAGACCTTCTAGGCCTTCCTTGGACAATGCTCTGCTGTGGGAATGAAACACGATGTCAACCGTTCCCAACTTGGTCCATTAGAAAAGAAAGACTCTCAGGTCTACGTTAGCCAAAGGGACACTTTACTAAAGCCAAGGGGTTACACGAGAAGCAAAGCTGGATCTGGGATTTTCACGCCCAAAGTATATGGTTAACTTTCCCTTGTTCTCATCCATCCCCCCCCCCCGTTATCAAAGAGTGTCCAGTTAGGTGCTAACAAATTGTTTGGGTAACAGTCCCTGTCTTGGTGGGCAGGAAGGTTCTGCCTTTCTTTGTGGGACCTTGAAATGGACGGTGACTCTCATGGACAACCTGATGCATAGTTTTGATTCCTCATGCTAACCCTCCCCTTATCCCATCTCACTGATCTCCCCACCCCCACCCCATTTCGTATGGCAGGCTGACAGTATTCCAGTATTTGAGAGGCTGCCACAAAGAAGAGGGGGTCAAATTATTCTCCAAAGCACCAGAAGGCAAGGCAAGCAACGGATGGAAACTGATCAAAGAGAGAAGCAACCTGGAATTAAGAGAAACTTCCTGACTGTGAGGACAATTAACCAGGGGAACAGCTGGCCTTCAGAAATCGTGGGGGCTCAATCACTGGAGGTTTTTAAGAAGAGACTAGAGACAGTCACTTGTCTGAGATGGTATAGGTTCTCCTGCTTGAGTGGGGGGCTGGACTAGAAGACCTCCAAGATCCCTTCCAGTTCTATTCTATTCTGTTCTGTTCTGCATTCTATTCTATTCTATTCTATTCTATTCTGTTCTGTTCCGTTCCGTTCCGTTCCGTTCCGTTCCGTTCTATTCTATTCTATTCTATTCTATTCTATTCTATTCTATTCTATTCTATTCAATATAGCAGGCAATGCATCGCATAGCAAAATGGCAGCCCTGACACACAGCTTTCCTGCTGTTCCTCCTCTGCCTCTGGAACAGGCCAGCCCAGGAAGTTTTGGGGTGTGCACAACTCTGTTGATGTTGCTTCCTGTTGCCCTGGAGCTCTGTGGAGGAATGTCATTTGGCTAAATTCAGGTTAAAATTTAAAAGAAAGTCAAGGAAATGACAGAAGAGAGATTGTCTTCTATTGCTGATCAGATGTCTTCTCCTTTGACAGCCAGGAACATTTTGTTTGAGGACGAGTTTGCAAAGAACTGGTCACTAATATCATTCAGCAATAGAACATCCCTTGCAAGAAAAACATTTTTTATTCTAGCCTTGCTGCTTTAATCTAAGGAAAGCTTTTGGGGATCCAGTTGCCACCCATACTGCGAGAAACCAAGATGATTGGCCAAGATGATTGGCTAAGGATCGACACACCAGTCTGCCGCAGTGCTGGTGTGTCAAAATGTGATTCGTCACTCAGTTTGGCCTTCAATCGAGCTGTGAGTCCTGCTTTTATCCCCATGTCTGGCATCTTCCATTTAATTCAAGGCAACTGAGCATCACCTTCTTTTTTTTACTTTTGGCCACGTCTTTTAAAAAACAGCCCCGCTACGTGGGTGCCTTCAGCAAGGCTCTGCCTGGTGGCTGCTGCCTCAGTCAAAGCGATGGGCTTGGATGAAAAGCAAAACGTTTTCAAGGAAAAAACAAGAAAATCCAGTTGCCTTTTGAAAAAGCACCTTTGGGACAGTCGTGACCTGGATGGCCGAGCAACTCTCAGAGCTCAGAGCCTCCGGGCCCCTCCCTCCTGGCTCCCCTCCACCTGAGAAGCAGCAGCAGCTTCATTTCAAGTTCCTCCCCCCCCATGACTCGGGGACACTGGGGGCCCCCTGGTTCCTGCTTGGCAGGGTGTGAAAGAAGTCAAGACGGCATTGTGACTCCCAGCCGAAAGGGGCGCCTTTGGCTCAGTTGCTGGGTTGATGTGGGCCGCTTCTTTGAGCCAACCACAGTCCGGAGGGCAATGGGGGCCATCATGCAGTTGCTCCCGCCAGTCCCCAAGGAGCCCCCTTGCAAGGCAAATCTCTCTTCCGAACAGGCGGGTCTTCTGGAGAGAGTCCCATGGGCACCAGCATCTCCGGGCAGCGCTCCTGGGTGGCTGAAGGGGGAAGCCAGGCAGAAGGAGGCTGGCATGAACTATCAGCTGCAGCCCTGTCCCGAAGCCCTGGATCCCGTGCCTTGGTGGTATTAATGCAGCTGCTGAGGGTCTGCTGCAGACCTGCTGTAGTATGTTTTGCACATTCATCCTTATTGTCCCACCTCGATATTTATTGCAAATAACACGACAAAATGAATGTACCTTTAAATCCTATTTTTTAACATAGCAGCACAACAGGAATTATTTGAAAGAATATATGTGAAATTATTCTCCTGTGTACACTGGAAGGCTCACATAGTTTCCTTTTAAATTCATGACTCATTTCCATATTTTGAATTTCCTCTCTCTAGCTCTATGCCAGCACCTTCTACTACATCACCTGTCGAGCCCCACCACCAACAGGCTGCCTGGTTTCTCTCTTTCTGCAGCCTCCAATATTGCTTTTCCAGAAGGTGAGGAAGGCCAGAAACAAATTGAAAAGCTGTGGCAGTTTATGCAAAGCCGCTGGATGAGCGGAGCGACCCTTTGTAGCTCCACCAGCGCAGTGATGGGATTATACACCTAGCAGAAGATAAATTCCAATTTACAGTGACACAAACTATTACTGTGCAAACAGCAAGCATCCGTCTTCCAGCCCCCTCCTCCCATGTGGGCACACATTTAAACAGATATTATCTTCTTTGGGAAATTCGAAAGGAATTAAAAAGGGACAGGAAGAGGAAGAGGAGCTATGACAACTTGTGGAAATATGGTCCTTTTAGGCGTCAGGACTCACTCGCCCTCTCACTTATATGCCGCTTTGCTGGCAGCTTGACAAAGAAAAAAGAGGGGTGGGATGGAATGCGAGGGGGGGATGGTATCTAAGCAACTGAGACATTGCTGGCATTTTCAAGGACACCCCAAGGGTGGCTGGATATTTTCTCATAACAATATGAACAGAAGTGATTGGTGGAGGTAATGGACCCGTAGGGAAAGGGGGAATTAACTATGCTGGCTTTTGCATGGGAAACCCAGAGCTGGTTTCGCTTCTTCTGTGCCCGTGTAGTTTTTCAATAAAGTTTTATATTCTTGGTAAAATAATGTCCCAGGAGTTTCTTTTTTCTGGAAATGCCAACTGGACAGTTGACATTAGGAATGGAACTGGCCACCTGGGCTAGGATGTTGTTAGGGTCAATGCCTTCCTCCCCCAGTGGGGAAATGGCAGGTGCTATGGAAGACGGTGGGGGCGGGGGCGCTGAGCAGACTGGTCTAGAAGGAGCTCCAGAGTAAGTTGATTTCTTGTTTACATCTAGACACCCATCTAGTTGTGGAAAGGGAATCTTACCTTGACTCATTTGGTGGTTTGAAGAATGTTATAAGCCTTTTGCTCTTCTAGATTGACAAGTCCAAATATGACGTCCCTGTAAGCCCAAGACTGGGGCTGGGCTTCCAAATCATGCTAACTCCTAAAACCAGACCTGCCACCATAATGACCTCTTTGCCTGTATTCATGTCAAAAGCTGAACTACAAACTAACCAACCTCACTTAGCCTAGCCAAGTACATTGTGTGAACCTCCCACAGAAGGATGCCCAGATCGCAGGGTAGCCTACTGTCAAAACACACTCCAGGTTCTTGCTGAGCATTGGATGGTAGGTGCAGCTTCTATGCCGTGACTCTTGCACCACAAAACAATCTTTCTCCCCCAGACCTGACAGCTAGCACAACAAGGTATTGTTAAACTGAGGTTCAGCGCTTACACGAGTGGCAGATCCCAGCTTCAAGGGAACCCAGCTAACAGGTGACAGGCATGGGGAAAGATCACCCCTCCTGCTACATTTTGCAACCCCCCTCCTTTTGTCACCTGGTAGTTCAGGAGATCTTCAAGGCCAGCCATTTTGCTCTCCTATTGCTCAAGGCAGAATGACTCTGGCAGACGGGGGGGGGATTGGCTGATGACCTCTGGACGTCTTGTCCTGATGATGGTCCAAGTGAAGAAGCATGCATGGCCCATTGAGAAAGGCCAAGCACGGTGTTCCCTCCCTCTACAGACCCTGTGGGAGTGGCATGTTACATTTACTTCCCATCTTCCACCTGGGAGCTCAAAGCAATGTTCCAAGATCATTTCTTCTCCACAACAACCTTGCCAGGTGGCTGCACAGACGGACTGGCCCACATCGTCCCTGTGGTTGACATGAAGCTCTTCTGTCTAAATCCAAAACCTTCATTGTGAGCATCATAGTTTTCTTAAGATGTTTTAAGATGGCGGTGCCTGGATCAGCTGCAGCTGCATTGGCTCTTGAAGGTGAAAAGTTATAGGAGGGATATTAAGGGGTATAGGCCACATGATCAGGAAGGTTTTAATGTGTTTGAGCAATGTGGTGGAACTAAGGTAACATACAACCGACAATCTTTGCTGGCATGGCGAGTTTCTAGCTGTTTCAGAACTGTTGGTGAGACCCTTAAAAGTCGTTGGCACTGTTTGAAATTCTGCCAGCAACAAGATCTGACTGCTGGCCCAGCGATGGATTCTATTGCAAGTTGGGGCTGTTTCCAAAGGAGGCAGAGGAGGTCCCGGGGCTTATGGAGCAAAGGAACTGGAGGAGGCTGTCAGCAGGCCCAGAGGAAGGGAGAGAGGCTTTTGGAGGAGTTGGTGGTGGCGGCAGCAGCGTGCTCCAGGAGCGAAAAAAAGCAAGGCCTCTTTAAGGAAAAGGTGGAAGAGTCAGGATCAGAAAAAGGAAAGGAGGCGAGGTTGTCGTGCAGGAATACAAGCTAATTTGAGGGCTAATCCACATGGAGCTCCGTTTCCATCTGTCCTGTTTGCCATCGTTCGCTCCCTAGAGACTAAAATGGAAGATCTGAAACTTGAGCTGGCCATGAACAAGGAGTGTATATCGGAGGTGGTGACCCTTTGAGAGCTGTATGCAACAAAATTTCATTTTGATGTATGCCAATTGGTGTACATTTAAAGCAGTGGTTCTCAACCTTTTTAATGCCGCGACCCCAACCGGTCGTAAGTCAAGGACTAAACCGGTCGTAAGTCGAGGACTAAACCGGTCGTAAGTCGAGGACTACCCAACCAGTCGTAAGTCGAGGACTTTCCCTGCCCAGGAGCGCCG